>NW_022884296.1:0-20152 GCF_011952255.1 Bombus vosnesenskii | reverse complement strand
AGCTGCTTGTATTATCACAAAACAAAATTGCCAGTACGTCATTTCCATACTCTCGTCCTCGCGAAAATGGTTTCGCTTGTTAAGGAAAAACGAAGAGACAGGGAAGAGAGGAAAAAGCAGACGGAGAGCGCTTTTAAAAAGCTGGCGAACCGTGTGTTACCACAACGAGACACGCGATGCTATTTGTCGCTTTAAATTGTGCCGCACCTCGTTTTTGAGATCTTTGCCAGGGGCGCGTTAAAACATACTGAAAATATATTTCTGGCTTTTCTGGGGTTTAACTGAAATATGACAAATAACGTTGTAAAACATATGTACCTATGACTTACAGAGTAATTGAGTGTACAAAATATATAGTATACAAAATAGCCAGCGATTTAGGGCTTTAAAAGATCAAAAGGAAAGAAAAGAAAAGAGAAGGAGAAAGATAATATGTTGTGGCAGTCTAAGTCGATCTAAGAAAATAGATAAAGGGAGGGAGGGGCAAAGCTAGTTAATCTGGAAAGAATCCAAGCGTCAATTTCAAGCATTTGCAGAGAATCAAGCGGGCTGGTTAAAGTCGTGAGTTGAGCAATTATCCCGCGTTAGGTTCAATCAGGTTAGTCCCACGCGAAATTGATCCAACCATGCGAAAACGAGTGTATTCTGATTTCTGTCGCAGATACTTCTGGCTAGTGCAGTACCTACACGGTGGTTGTTGAAATAGCCGCTTCTCATCTATTTTCCGCAGCACGGACATCATCCTTTGATCCCTTACGACTAACGAAGTTTTCGAAGATGTACGGCAGTTTGAGATTCTACTTGAAAATGATCATGATTGCGGTCTGTGTGCCGTCTGCTCTTCTTTTTGTCCTTCCGTTAAAAACTGGTAAGTTGATACTGATTAATTATGCCATCGAAACCATATATAATGGCTACAAAAATGCCGCTAATATAATATTCCTTCTTGTTCCTCTCGGTTTCGGACAGCTTCGCCACCGGCTTTACCCTGTTACTCTTCGGCTCCTCAAATTTCGTCCTCATCTCCATATCTCTTTTTATCGCTTCGTAGCGCCTGAAACGCTCTTTTAATTGCTCGATATTCCTGGCTCCGTATAGCACAGTCTTGTTCGCGACCTCGTCGGGAATGCCTTGGATAATGTAGTCTATCAAGGATTGCGTATCAACCCTTCCTTGTTTTGCAATCCCGCACATGTGATACATATATTGTTGCAGACTCTCATCTGCTTTCTTCATTCTATGGGATATCTCGCCATGTATCTGTTGGTCGCTTACTACATTTTCAAACTCGTTCCTCAACGCCTTTTTTTAGCTTTGCCCAGGACTTCGCGCATCGTTTTTGTCGTACGAAGGCCTGAGCGGAGCCTGCGAGTAATTTCTTAGCATAGGCCACCATGTGGGCGTCTGACCAACCCCACACTTCTGCCATTTCCTCGAAGTCTTCCACCCACTGATTTACACTCAGCAGATCATCCCCGCTGAATTTCTCTAATGAGTCTTCCACGTCTTTAAGACTCAACATCGAACCGACGCAGACCTTCTGCTGCTACTCATCGCGGTCCTGATACACCGCTCGCGTGCCTCTCCTGTATTCTCGCGCGCCTTGTTTATCGTCCTCGCCTTCACTTTCGTCGGAGCTCTCTTCTTCCGACGATACATCGTCTCCTTCTAGGGCCGCCTGTAGCCGCGCGCGTAGTTCGGACTTTCTTCCCGTTACCTTCAACCCCAAGCTAACGAGACGCGCTCTCAGCTCTTTCGTCCTCAGCTTCTCGAGGTCTTCCTCTCCCTCTTGACTGCGTTCGGCTCTCTGCTTGCTTCTTAGATCTCGCTGGTTTGTTGGTTCTTCGCCACGCTTCGAATCCTTAGGGGTAGATCGACCAGGTTTGCACGCTCTGTTCAACCTGGCAACCAGCACTGATCTCGCACCGGATATAGGCAGATTCATCTGTGCGAGCTTACTCCTCAGCTCCTCCAGCGTCAAATCCTCTTCACCCGACAATCGTTCGTCTTCAACGTTTGCCATTTTATTCTATTCTTTTCTACTCCCGCACAAATAGCTCCGTTAAATCGTATCGTTTCTCTGTCTTATTCAATTCCGGACGAGCCCCCACTTGTAATATCGGAATATATTAATAATGGATTGAAAATACAGATATTAGTTAGACAGAGAAACGATGTTTGATTAACAGGAAAACTAAATGCAACGCTCGTATTTACAACAAATAACTTGACAACTATTTGGTAGCTCTCTCTCTCTCTCTCTCTCTCACTAGCAACTCTAACACTCGACAACACTCGCAACTCAATTCTAACGACTCTATGCTTCGACGTCTCGATCAACTCTGATTCTCGCAACACGCACACTTTTCGGTTCGCCTTGGATAGCGAAACCGACCTTCTTCTAACGCGTTTTTAAAACGCGATGGCGCTATCACTTTCTAAAAGCGTCGTCTTTACATTTCCGATGGCCACGGGCACACCCGACTGCCAGATATACAATGTGTTATAAGAGTATCATTACCATACTTTTCATGAAAAGAGCAATTTTTCTTGATAACTATACTCTGTAACATAGATTGAAGTCGCTGATTTGATCCCTCTGATATCGTTGTCTTATGAGAGTCTCGCCTGGTCTTGATTGGTTCTGTTGACTCTTATCGTTGTGAAAAATCGATTCGTTGTGTACCTTTTTGTATAGAGAATTATTTTGTGGTAGAATATAATGTTGTAATATTTGTGGTCTTTACTTTACTAATTTTGTCACTGAGCCGCTCTTTGGTTCGTTGAGCGATTCATATTCCGCATATATTCCGTACTTGCTTCGCTTGGCACTTTTATAATTTTCGCAGTTACAATAAAAAATTTAATTCTTAACAGATTAAAGATTTAACCTCTTGCTTTATAGTGTACAATAATTTTTTTTTGTATAGGTTATGTGATCCATAGTTTGAGTAAGTAGTACATATATATATATATATATATTTACGTGACAAGCTTTCATTTCAATCTATATTTAAGATTAATATTTTATCAGTTTCTGTTCGTAACAACATCGAAGTAGTCAATAAGTTTGAAGAGTATAATTAAGGAAGTTATGAAGCAAGAGGTTAAGAACAAATTCTGAAAGAGGTTATGTACAACTCAGTAGTACTGCTTTACATTACTTTGCGAATTACTTTTCAGCATAAAAATAGTTTAACAACCACTTATAGTTACTTCCTTACCATTACATTCATTAAATTCGTTTGATTTTGTAAACAAAATAACCACGCGGACCAGTCTCTTATTTAAAATAGAATTATTTTGTCATATATCCAACAGTTTACTTTCTCTTCGCTTTGTCTCGTATTACGACTTTATAACGGTGTTTCTTTAAACTTTAAACGATCGTAATAAATGTATTTACGGACGATGACTGATATCTGGTCTGTCTTAAAGTTTCAACTAATTAGTGCCCCGTTACTTTGGACGTTATGAAATGTTGTATAACCAAAGACTTATCTTCTCTTTTGGGAGTTGCATAAAAGAAGACTGAGCCATTGAAACGCTCGAATAGATTAGCTGATTCGCTTAACGTATTTTTACTTCCGACGAGCTAAACACAAGAGCAGAAAGCACATAAGGAATAATACAGAAACGTCAAACGTATACAGAAATATATTTCGTAAAAGCATTAGTACGTAACATGTCTTTATAATTCTATTTATGTATAGTAAAATGGCTTGTATCCATTTTCATGAATTATAACTGACATTTCAAAGCATTCATGTAGATATGTAACTCTCGTTAATTAATACTTTAACAATGCGTCATGAAACGTATCATTTTCGTTTCTTCCTTTGTTTCGTTATACACAGGAACGAATTTGTAAATAAAGATGTATAATCAACGATAACATATGACAACGATAATAACTGTCAGCAAAGGAAGAGGTCTTTTCGCGTCTTATTCTATAATACTGAAGACATTAAAGGTGTTAACGATTATTATCTCACTATGTACGTACATCAAACGAGTACTTACGTAAGAGACCAATGGAAATGGAAACAGCCGAGAATAATTGAAGATAATTTGAATACGTTCCAGGCTATAATACAATTTCTCGTGAACCGTAATTGATTCGCAGAAGGGAATTGCTGCTTCTCACGACTAGCAAAGTGTTTCGCAAAAAAAAAAAAAAAAAAAAAAATGGTATCGGAAGGATAGAAAAAAAGCGGTGGCCTACATCAAGCAATCTTCATGCCGATAATGCATTTATTATTCAGTTCGTTCATTTTCTATCGCGTAACAGACACTGGGATAACTGACAGAACGAGCGTATAAATCTTGCATCTCTCAACCTGACTTCTCCCAATTCGTATACTTCCATCCTTCGTATAAGTGACAATGAATCAGAAGAGTTTCATAGCAATATTGAACAACATACAGTCAACTACAACACCATTAGATACATCCACCATACAGTCAACTACAACACCATTAGATAACAACAATACAATAGATTATAATTTTCTACGTGTCATTGATTCATCATCATCATTTTCCATTTTTTAGCATATGTAAAAACGTATCTGACGTAATCTTACCTCGCTCTTTGAGTACAAAAATCCATTCAAATGAAACAAAGGGAAAAGAAATAAGAAAACAAACACTCACATACGAATCTTCATTACATAACTGTATGTACTCCTCGAGGTATAATTACTCAGACACGTTACAGCGTACCTTCTTCGTTCCCTGATGGCTGATATTGATCGTTGACGTTTATAGTGAAAGAATTTCGTCGACGGCGCCATCTGGATCCCTGCTGAAAAATTAAAATAGCCGCAACAGCATCATTAAGCTCATCACCCAGAGTAGCTCTTGTCGCTGAGTCGTGGAGGAATTCTTATCATCAACGACATAAACTATACCAGTTCCGGTAACGTTCTTCAGATGGTCCAGGCACTCGAACTCGCAATATCGCTCTCCAACACGGAATTTCTTGCATGTCTGTAGTAAAAAGAAATCGATCAATTGTACAGATCAATTGTCACTCGACTGCTCGAGAATTCAGATCATCCAGAGAATAGAATAGAGACGTGGAAAAATGTAGTGCGATCATCGCAGTGGGAGGAAATAGGGGGATAGGGACCAAAGGAATGAACGAGATGTTAAGGACAACTGACGATAAGTTCTTCTTTTGTCGAGAATTGCATGTTTGTGAATGGTTTGTGGGTGGTTAGGTGGAGAGAATTGAAGAGTTTGGAGGTGACTGGAAGAGTGTTTTGGGCAAGGTAGATTGCAGAATGGTTGCGGTAGCATTGTGTTAATTATGGGTGTGTACATGTAATATTTGTATGTATCACTACATACAACCTAACGTATATTTTTAATAATACATCAGAGTTTTAGTTATTTCATAGCTATGAATTTTATACTCTATAATCTTGACGTTTTATTTCACAGAAGCGTTTGAATATCCATAAAAATTAAAT
Source organism: Bombus vosnesenskii (assembly GCF_011952255.1). NCBI lineage: Eukaryota > Metazoa > Arthropoda > Insecta > Hymenoptera > Apidae > Bombus > Bombus vosnesenskii. Next base: position 14,675 of record NW_022884296.1, on the reverse strand, counting down.
GAACCAATGTATTCATTATCTTATAGAGAAGATATATTATTTTTAATTATGTTCCAATTATTTATCATGATCCTGATTTCCTTATTCTGAAAATTTGAAAGGAAGTTTTGTAGTTTGATACTTTCAGCGACAAAGGGTCAATATTGCTTTAGTATATTTCGTCACATATACATGTATATCTATATGTCGGAGATGAAAGGACACCGGAACCTTTGGATAGCCCCGCAACATTGCAATCTAAAGTCTACTATAACTGTAACTAAACTATTGTAGTTATTCAATCCGATTGTAATTGTTCGAGATTAGTGACGGTGAGCTTTGGCTCGAGGTGACAGTCTGTCGCCCAACGTAGCCGCGATCAAGGGATGAACGCTTTGCCTAACAAAGGTATGGAGTAATTCTATAGCTCTCCTTAAAAGAAATATTCGTGGCGACACGCGACAGTAAACATTCCAACGGTTCCTGTCGCGTGGCTCGCCACACGCAGACCCTATTCTTCGAGTAAGATGATTGCCAGATGTCGATGCGTCACCGCAGTACATGTTCGGCTAGCCCGAGGGCCCGTTATAAATCTTAAGGTTTAGTTAACTAAAGTCCTTCAAACAGACAAACAGTCTTTGTCCCAACTACGGGAAGATAGGGGAGACATATTTTCCAACGAGCGGCGTCTCCCACTAGCAACTGTCCCTCGAGGGCGGCTAGCATCTTTTTCTAACCACCGATATGGAGATTGACCAATTAGCAGCAACGTCAATTTTCCTTACTTCCTAAACGAAGGCTTTCCTCGACGAATCCGATGATCTCGTGTCCTTAGACACACCCCATTATAGTTTTCCTCTGTGGCATCATCGGGACGGGTCGGGCATTCTTTTACGCGCTCCCGTCGACCAAAGAGTAACGTCTTTACGCTCAGCAATTATTTTTACGAATCAGACTTAGATTCAGCGAGAACGCCCATCTGTCATCCCGTTGGCCGCGGTTTCGTTATTGAACCGGAGACCACTGTCACTAGTGTCGCGGACGTCTCACCGCCGTGGTAGATTGTCAAACCTGTGTTAATCATACCTGTGTCAATAAATCGTATCTTCGTTACACCGCAACGATGGCTACCTTCAATGAAGACTCCTCAAACACCGACAACCCTATCCCCAATGTCATTCCGACATATATATCCACCGAAAATGCGCTCTTGTAGACAAACGCTCGATTCGCGCCATAGCTTTTAAAGCTTGTCGCATCTCAATCCGTTGGAAAAAGTTTTTCCTGTAGCATATTTTATTTTTACGAACCAACAAGGTCTTTGTTTATTTCCTTCTGCTTTTGCTCCAATTTCCCCATTGTTTTTTCAAGGCTAGTATTTCAGAGCCACTAGTCAAGTATATTGTAACAATAAACGTACGTTTCGGAAACATTTTGTGCTGTGAAACAGAATACACTAAAGTTTGAAGGTCACATCGATTTTCGAAAGTTTATAAATGGAGGTGTATGACAGTATCACCAGCTGTTGCTGTCCAAGTAACTCCAACATCCAAATACTACAACGATTCCAATCGAAAACGCTAAGAGCCTTAATAGACGCACCTTGGTATGTTACCAACAGGAAACCATCCATCGCGACCTCAAGATACCTCAAGACCAAATGAAACAAAGGGAAAAGAAATAAGAAAACAAACACTCACATACGAATCTTCATTACATAGCTGTATGTACTCCTCGAGGTATAATTACTCAGACACGTTACAGCGTACCTTCTTCGTTCCCTGATGGCTGATGTTGATCGTTGACGTTTATAGTGAAAGAATTTCGTCAACGGCGCCATCTGGATCCCTGTTGAAAAATTAAAATAGCCGCACCAGCACCATTAAGCTCATCACCCAGAGTAGCGTTTGTCGCTGAGTCGTGGAGGAATTATTATCATCAACGACATAAACTTTACCAGTTCCGGTAATGTTCTTTAGATGGTCTAGGCATTCGAACTCGCAACATCGCTTTCCAAGACGCAACTTCTTGCATGTCTGTAGTAAAAAGAAATCGAATCTGGTCCGTCGTATCGAGTAGTCCAGTGATTAGGGGGTTTCGGTGTTTGTTGATTCTTTTGCTGTATCTGTTGCTATATTTTGCTATTTCCTCTTTGACGGTGGGTATCTTGAGGTCGCGGTGTATTGTTTCATTGGTTACATACCATGGTGCGTCAATTAGGGATCTTAGCGTTTTCGATTGAAAGCGTTGGAGTATTTCAATGTTGGAGTTACTTGCTGTTCCCCATAGTTGGATTCCGTAGGTCCAGACAGGTTTTATTACGGTCTTGTAGAGGGTAATTTTATTCTGTATATTTAGTTTGGAGCGTCGGCCCGTGAGCCAATAGAGTTTTTTTAGTTTGTCCTTTAGTTTGCTTCCTTTTATCTGAGATGTGTGTCTTCCACGTTAGTCTCCTGTCCAGGGTCATGCCCAGGTATCGGACTGTGTCCCTGCTAGGAACTGTTGCATTGTTGATGGTGACCTGGGGGCAGGTTTGTTTTCGGAGCGTGAAGGTTACATGTGGGGATTTCTTTTCGTTGACTTTGAAGCCCCATTTGTGAAACCACTTTTCCATGGAGTCGAGACTTCGCTGGAGAGTGGATGAGGCTATTACCGGGTCAGCGTGGGAAGCTAATAGCGCTGTGTCGTCTGCAAATGACGCTATTGTTATATCATTTGATATAGGTAGGTCGGCAGTGTAGATGGGGTACAGTAGGGGTCCGAGGACACTACCTTGGGGTATGCCGGCTTCTATTGGGAATGTTGCGGAAGTGGCGTCTAGGTATTTAACCATGAATTGCCTATTGGTTAGGTAAGATTTTAGGATGGAGTAGTGGGGGTGGGGTAGGATCTTTTTAAGTTTGTATAGTAGCCCTTCATGCCATACTTTGTCGAATGGATGTCTAGGAATACCGCTGAGCAATATTTTTTCTTTTCGAGTGTTTGGCTGATCGTATGGGTTAGGCGGTGGATTTGCTCTACTGTAGAATGATGTTTTCGGAAGCCGAATTGGTGATCTGGGAGTGTTTTCAAGTTCTCTAGGATTGGAAGGAGTCGGTTCGTGAGCATCTTCTCGAATAGTTTGGACAGGGTAGGTAAAAGACTGATTGGGCGATAGGAGCAGGTTTCGTATATCGGTTTACCGGGTTTAGGGATGAGGGTAATCAATGAGATTTTCCAAGCCTTAGGATAGTGTTCCAGGCGAAGGATAGCATTAAAAATCGATGTGATGAGTGCTATCCCTTTTGTGGGAAGTTCCTTGATTGCTCTATTGCCTATTAGGTCGTGTCCTGCTGCTTTCTTGGGGTTTAGGCGACTGATTGTTTCTATAGTCTCAGCAGAGGAGAAGGGTTCGATAGGAGGGGATATTTGGAAGGGGGTGTGCAGGTATTCAGTAACGTCCGCGGCGGTTTGGGGGGAATGGGGTTTGAATACTTTTGACAAGTGTTTTGCAAACAAGTCGGCTTTTTCTATGGGGCTTCGCGCCCATCCACCTTGCGGGCGGCGGATAGGTGGGATTATTTGTGGGGGGCGTGTGAGTTTCCTGGAGGCCTTCCATAGTGAGTAGTTGGCGTAGGCTGTGGGGGATAAGCTGGCGAGGTATTTATGGAAACAGTCGTTTTTATAGTTTCTTAGGGTTCTGGATAGCTTTCTAGTTGCGTTGTTAAGTTTGCGTTTGTCCTCCGGTGTTCTATGGGTCTGCCATACTCTTCTTAGTCTTCGTTTTTCTGCTATTTTTTTAGTATGTAATGGGGATATTCTTGTTTGCTGTTAGATGGCTTTGTCGGTGTGGAGAGGCGGATTGCGTTTATTATGCTCGTGTTTAAGTATTCCGTGGCTGCTTCGATATCTTCCTTTGTTTTTAGTGGGGTGAAGGCTGAGGTTGAGTGTGTAAAGACTTCTCTGAAGAGCTGCCAGTTGGTGTGTTGGTTGTGAATGGAGCCATTAGGTGTATTCTCGATGATTGTTGAACTGACTGTTGCTATCACGGGAGAATGATCAGAGGAGAGATCAGCCGAGGAGTTGATCTGGACGTGTCTTGATGGGATATTTTTAGTTATGAAGAAGTCGAGAAGGTCGGGTATTTTGTTGGTGTCAGTGGGCCAGTATGTGGGTTCGTATGTGGTGAGGTAGTTGAGGTTGTTGTTTGTTATGCTGTTTAAGAGGTTTTTGCCTCTTGCTGTAACCAGTCTGCTGCCCCATTGGATGTGCTTGGCGTTATAGTCTCCTCCAACTATGAATCTGTTGCCCAGGGTGTCCAGGAAGTTATCAAAGTCTTCTTTGGCGATGGAGTGTCTGGGAGGGCAGTATACTGCTGAGGTGGTGATTGAGCCATGACAGTCTTCTATTGCTACGTTTGTTGCTTGGAGGTAGTCTTTCTGGAATGATGGGAGTTCGTAGTGCTTAATACTTGCTTTGATTATTATTCCGGTGCCACCGTGGGCCTTTCCGCTGGGGTGTTGGGTATGGTAGAATTTGTAACCATTTATTTTCAGGTAGCTTTTGTCGGTGAAGTGGGTTTCCGACACGAGCATTACGTCGATTTGCTGGTGTTTTAAGAAGAGTTCTAGTTCAAGTTTGTGTTGCGCTAGACCGTTGGCGTTCCAGAGTGCTATGCGCCTTGGTTTTATTTTGAGTCGGGGCGTGCTAATTTTTCCACGATGAGTGTTAGTAGCGATAGCAAGTGATTTATTTGCTCCGATTGTTTCTCTATTAGCTTTTCAAGCCTTGAGGAGTTGTCTGTGTTTGGTGGGTTGGGGTCACTGTTTTGGGGAAGGTTCCTTTGGCTGTTCGGGTTATTTTGGATGCCTTGTACTGCTTGGGCAAAGGAGGTTGAGGTGGAGATGAATTTGGTAGGACTGTGCGTTTGGTTGGTTGAGGGGGTTGGGGTAGTCGTGAATTTCGGCGGGCTGGGTGTTTGGTTGGATACCTCTTTTGCTCTGAGCTTAGGGTACCTGTTCGTGTATAGTGTTTTATATGCTGGGCAGCCTTTGTAGTTGGCAGGATGGTCCCCTTGGCAGTGGATGCATTTCGCTGGGGTTTCCGGTGATTTGGCGCACTGGTCAGTGGAGTGAGAGCCTGCGCATTTAACGCAGCGGAAAGTATGGTTGCAGTATTTCTGCGTATGACCGTACCTTTGGCACCTTTTGCACTGCACTATTTCTTTTTTCACGAGCGGTGGTTCGATCTTTACTATCGCGTTCATTAGGCGACTGATGTTATATATTTCCTTATTGTTCGGTTTTTGTTTAATGTCTAGGAAGAATAAGGATAACGGGTCTTTCGAGACTCTATGCCTTATATTACTTACGTTGACGACTTCGTGGCCGAGTTTTGAGAGTTCGTATTTTAGTTCGTCTATATCTGCTGAGTGGTGTATGTTTCGTAGGACCACCCGGAAAGGCCTTTCCTGTTTAAGTTGGTAGGTGTGGAAGTTGGCGTTCAGGGTCCTGAGTGTCTTGGTGAGTTTTCTGTAAGCTTCTGGGTTCGTCGGTAGTATTTTCACCTTGTTGTTGCTTATCTTAAGGTTATATTCCTCCTTGCTGGTATCTCTCTCTAGGGACTTGGTCATTGTCTGTATGTCAATGACGTCGTCCACAAAAATTGGTGGGGGAGGGGGGATTCTCTGTGAGTGTTGGTTTGATGGCGGTTCTACGATTTCCATGGCGTCGTTTGAGGATTCCAATACGGCGAACCTGTTGTGTGTGTTTATTTGCGTTGCTGGTTCTATTTTCCTCTTCTTTGTAGTGTTAGCGTCGTTAGTGCGGAGAGTTCTGCTACACTTCTGCCACGGGGGGGGGTAGCTCGGGGTAGCTGCGAGTCTGCTCCGGAGAGCCTGGTCGCGGTTGCTGGGCCATCATCGAGCTAGTTAATTCGGAATGAACAACTAGTCGTGAGGCTGTGAGGCTAGTATTCGTGTTGGGGTTAGGTGCGTGGGATTTCTTCTCCCTAGGGGGTAAGGGGCACTTAGCTGTGTTCTCTTTCGACGTTTGGGCGACACGTGTTGTTTTCGAACTACGCTGGGCACTAGAGACACGTCTGCACGCTTCGGCACTCCACAGCGAACTGTGAGTAACTATAAGTGGCTGTTAAACTATTTTTATGCTTGAAAAGTAATTCGCAAAGTAATGTAAAGCAGTACTACTGAGTTGTACATAACCTCTTTCAGAATTTGTTCTTAACCTCTTGCTTCATAACTTCCTTAATTATACTCTTCAAACTTATTGACTACTTCGATGTTGTTACGAACAGAAACTGATAAAATATTAATCTTAAATATAGATTGAAATGAAAGCTTGTCACGTAAATATATATATATATGTACTACTTACTCAAACTATGGATCACATAACCTATACAAAAAAAAAAAAATTATTGTACACTATAAAGCAAGAGGTTAAATCTTTAATCTGTTAAGAATTAAATTTTTTATTGTAACTGCGAAAATTATAAAAGTACCAAGCGAAGCAAGTACGGAATATAGGGATATAGGAAGCGATGGGGAACAGCAAGTAACTCCAACATCGAAATACTACAACGATTCCAATCGAAAACGCTAAGAGCCTTAATAGACGCACCTTGGTATGTTACCAACGAAACCATCCATCGCGATCTCAAGATACCTACAGTCAAAGAGGAAATAGCAAAATATAGCGACAGATATAGCAAAAGAGTCAAGAAACACCGAAACTCCCTAATCACTGGACTACTCGATACGACGGACCAGATTCGCAGGCTGAAGAGGCACTACCCGCTAGACCTAAACGTTAGATTCATTTAATTATCCAAATTAAGCATATGCACTTACTTATAATACTTATAAATTATACCTATCTATAATAAGTATTAACTTATTGTAAATAAACAGCCATGTCACTGCGCCACGCCAGAAAAATTACTGAAAATTCTCAACGCGAGAATTGATTGTAATTCCAACAAATAAATAAAAAAAAGCTGTTGCTGTCCCCAAGCGCCAAAATACGTTCTGACTACTATTTTATGTATCTCACAGAAGTATGTCTTCATTCATCATCTCCCATGCCATCCACCAACGTGTTCTTAACATGTTATCTCCTAGTAAAATATTGATGTTGAGTCAGATATCCAACTGAATAATCTTTTCGGTGTCTACTATAAGACATTTAAAACCAAGGCTCGTACACACGTGTGCTTATACGTCAGATGTAATACTTAACACGAAACCTGCTTATATTAATATTAAATTTATGCATAGTAGGATGTTCGACCTTTGTAAAAATGAAATTATAATACATACAGTTTCACCGTGGAAAAGTGAATCTTTCCAGCATGTCCACGCAAATGCAGGGGAGGGGAGGACTGTGCATGCACCAAACAACTTTACGTTCGTAATTTTTCACACAAATGTACAACTGTAGGGAAATAATTATCTCTGATTTTTCGGATGTTAGGAATCGACAATATCGCATAACGGAATGCTGTGTTCTACGTATTCTATTTTTGTTACGAAAGTGGTACAAACGAAGTCCACATAAGAATAGTACAACAAAATCGGTTGAGGTTAGGTTATCGAGCAGATATCGCGGCTTTTGCATTGGAAATCACGCAACTGCCAGTCTCGTCGTTCCTTGTAAACGAAAGAAAGGTATTGTAATCGGTCGGAATTAACATAAAACTCGTCGCATGCGACCATATGGCCTGAATGTTGAATAAACGAGAGTAGAGCGCGAGCTATGTGATTCTAACCGTTTAGGCGGAAACTAATGATTGTAACCAGAGCCGAGATATATGCCAATATTACTTTGCTCGACAAAGCGTATAGGAGAGAATCGCGATAAGGTAGAACAAGAGACAGATATTCTCTACGTAAAGCAAGTCTGTCAACTAGATTGAAATCCTATAGCTATAACTACAGTGAATCCATATTCTGGCGAATTGTCTTTTCACAAATGAAGCTTCTGAAGAACGGAATTGATACAATAACTACTGTTCATTCATAACTACTGTTGTAAGAATCTATATATTTGTCTATCTATATCTATATATATCGATCTATATATATTTGTCAGAATGTCATTTTATCAAAAAACCCATCCTCTGTAATCATAGTTTAACGAAGCATAATTAATAGAAGAGGTAGAGCGTTAAGTGGAGATGATTTAATCACAGTTAAGTAGATAAATCTCTATATTAGTCTCTTTAATTAAAATGTCCTACGTTTTATTTGCGTCATTTTTTTTCTTCATCCAATTTAAAATGTTTAAATAACAATAGCCTATACAATATAATTTTATGTAAAAAAATTGATTGTACCATGTTTATTACAGATATTTAACATTTTTGTGTACATACAAAATTTAAATTATACCTCGCTTGAGAACAAAAATTCTATTTGTTTTCCTAACATGTACTAATAATTATTGATCAAACTAGAAAAAGCTGGAGGAGATTACTTAGGAAGATTACTTAGCATCTTATATTCCTGGCAAGAGAAAATGAAAAATTCGTTTCTTCTCTTTGTTTCCCTGTTCCTTCTTTCCTCCTTTTTCCCTTTTTACATCGCTTTGTTTTACATCGCAATTTACATTTATTTGTAAAGTTTGAATCTCCTCGATATTGAAGATGTTGAAGCTGCAAGTATGTATTTCATTTTAATCCATTCGAGACCGAGATTTAATTGTAAGACGATACCTAGGTGTCGGTACGATCTGAATGTTTAGTTAGAATGATTCTGTGTTTTACTCTCTCCAGGGTATCCTTTTCATACTTTGATTTTAAATCGATGACAATCTTAAATAGTATGCCTCATATTTTTAAAATATAAAATTATATACTATGTTATTCTATAATGTATTATGTACAGTCATATATATATATATATATATATATATATTCTATATATAATTCTATATTGAAAAAAATATGAAATTAACATGATATATACATTACTACATAAGTTATATATAAAATATGTATATTATACCCTTGCCTACTGACTGATATGAATTTCTTTCGGTCTCGAATGCGTTAAAAGAGAGCGCAAAGAAGTCGAAATTACTTATTGTAATTAGTAAAACGACCTGAGAGGCAGACAGATACAAGAAAGAAGGAATATTATATTAGCGGCATTATCATGTTTTTGCTCTCTTTAAGTCTTTCATCGAGACAGACAATCTACAGGTATTAATCGACCAATTTCTCCAAGCTGATAACTTCGAATTGATGTTTATATATAAGAAGTGTTATGTGTTAATCTGTCTAAATGTTTAAAAGGTGTTATAAATTAAATGTTGTTAAACGATACGTAATTGCCTTTTGATCGTAAATTTTACTATCAAGGGGCCTTTTATGTATGCGTAATCATTGTGAATTATAACAATTTATGTGATCGATATTAAAGGTGTTTAAAAGCATGTATTTTTTTCTATATTATTATTCTCCTATATTATTATCCTATATTATTATAGCATTCCTATATTATTATAATATCCAATTACATGTTGATACACAAGATATACAGATTATTATTTATAACGTTTTGGTTTTCTTAATTGAGTCATTCATTTAGTACAAATGATAAGAAATTAGTAATAATTCACAAAAAAAGGATATCGTAGTAGAAATATTATAAAAAAACATTTTCTGTTTTAGTGTAGAGTTACTCCTTCTTACAGACAGTGTCGTACAAATCTGTACGTCTCTGAGAAAATGTAGGTATCTGAGCCCTTACTTCCTCAACAACTTTTAGATCTGATAGAAAAAAGAAACATACGAAGTAATAAGTAATGCTTACTAATAAATTCAACAAATACAGAGGAAGATGGCTAAATCGATAAATTAACGAGACTAAAAATTAATTACATCATGGATCTCTCGCTTTTAATTTTAAGCTGTAAATTACCGATATCGGTGACTGCCATATTCTCTTGAGTTTCCAAATCGTAAAGAATCTTTCCCCAGGGATTGGTCAACTGTGTATGTCCCCATGCGACGTAACTTGCTTAAGGAACACGAGCCGGTGATATGCAGGCAACGTATAATTGATTATCATTCGCTCTGAAACGCTGAAGTAATGACCAGTGCAGTGGTCCAGTGGTCATATTGAATGCCGCTGGATATATCAGCATTTGGCAACCTAACCCAGAGAAGCAGGAAATATGAAGCCACCGAATACCAATTAACTTCGTAGTTGCACGGTTCACATTCCATCATTTCTGAATATGCGAGGACAGTCCTCTTATTGTGCTTTTAATTCTTTTATTTGTTTCATTTTCAGCAAATATACTGGTTTTTTAAATTAAGCTTCTTTTTATACAGAGTTACAGATTATATTAATTTTATATAGAATATATTTAAGAAAGATATTTAATTTTTTGCTAGTTAAGTATTGATCGATTAAGTTACTGTACCTTTGTTCCGATAAATGCGTGCCATTTCCTCGAATCTAATATCATAGCAAATGCCAATACCTATTTTGCAGCCCTTCACATCGAACGTCGTTAGGGAGTTACCAGGACTGAGTGAATCACTCTCTCGAAAAGTAATCTTATTAGGAATGTCGATGTCGAATAGATGTACCTAATAACATAAAAATGTGGTCGCTAATTCTATTGCTGCAACTTTTGTAATTTAATATCAAAGTTACCAACTCCTAAACTTTAATTATTTTTTATTTAATAACTGACAGCGTTTTTATCACTTTCTTTTATTAAAAAATCTTATCATTTAATAATGTTTAAAAAGGAGAAAAAATAAGTATAATAATATTTTAAGTATGTGAAAAATTTATACAACAACAAACACATTACAACAAAAATGGGCGTTTCCCGTATCATAACGTATTTTATAAACCGTAAATTATAGAATTGGTTATAGTATACGTATGTACATATGTATATTCCTAAATTATTCCTAGATAGAGTCACTTTCTTCACCCCAATATTTTCAAATTCAAAGCCATAAAGGAATATATTACTTACCTTTCGGTGTTTTGCTATCAAAGTTCCATCGGGACCCCAAATAGTACAGGTATTGTACAATTTAGCGCCCTCTATTTCAGGCATCGTACCACCAACTACATAGATGTTGTTTTCTTTAGCTGCGTTCGATGAAGCAACGCTCGTTTCACCATCAGGAATACTCTCGGCGTATTTTGGAAAGTACTCTGCATTGCAATATTTCAATTAATGAAAAATAACTGTCTTTTGTTCCAACCATAAATTAAATTGAAATGTTTGTCAGTTTTTTATTTTTTAAATTATTAAAATAACTAAGTTTTATATTTCGACTTAATTAAATATGCAATTACTTAGCTAATAGTATATATAATAAATTGTTTCTACAGGTTCAAAATGAAAAATGAATATTTAGAAATATTTAATTACGACAATGCTATTTGTGTTAGCATCAGTGGCTTGTTACTCAACGACTTTGCTAGTACTTTTTGAAACATAAAGTTAGTTTTCAATTAACGCTTATACTAGAGGCGGAATTATAAATGCAAAATAATTGATAATACTAATTTATAAGTACCTAATTATTAGTATCTTAAAAAATATATTTATACAACAATCACGATAATCATGAAAATGGGGAAATCCTATATTCTCGAATCAATTCACAATTTATTTTGTATATTAATTAGATTCCGGGCTCATCAGTACGTACTCACTGGCGACATCGAGAAAATGTATCGGCAATTCCTCGTACGACCAGAGGATCGGAAATATCAAAGGATATTATGGCGCAGCGCGAGTGGAGAAACAGAAACATATGAGCTTAACACCGTAATACTCTTATCATAGAAATAGAAGCAGTCCTCAATTCCCGCCCGCTAACTCCTATCTCCACCGATCCAAATGATCTCCTAGTCCTCACTCCCGGACATTTCCTCATTGGCGATTCATTAATGTACTTACGTGATCGAGATTTCAGAGACATTCCATCGAACCGACTCTCCAAATGGCAGCATATCCAACAGCTTAAACAACATTTTTGGAACCGCTGGCATAAGGAGTATTTGAACGAGCTAACCAACCGCAATAAATGGAGCAAGGGTGGACACAGCATCCAAAAGGGCACAATCGTCATCCTCAGAGAGGACAACGTTCCCTCCATGCATTGGCCTCTGGGCCGAGTTATCAAGGTTCATCCAGGCGCCGATGGTGTCATCCGGACAGCTACAGTTCAGACGGCAAAGAGCATTTTGGATCGGGGCGTCAAAAGGCTTGTCCCACTGCCAATTCAACCCGATCTCGAGAAACCCGAACAACTAGCCACCGAGACGAAATAAGATGGGAACTTCAACCACACCTCCCTAGTTTGATCGGTACCCCCTCAACGGGGGGAGAATGTTACGCCATGCGGCTTACCATAGGTCATATTCTTAACTATCGATCGCGGCACTATAATGTCGCAGACGGATCGTCGCGTCTGCCCGGCAAACAAACATTGTAGTGGCAAGCGCATGGTTCATTAAGCACGGCGACTTCCAGAAACGTCGACTCGTGGCCCGTATTTTACCTCGCGTGAAAGAATGTGGCGTGATCCGAACGTAGTGGGAGTCGCCTTCCAGAAAAAACGAAAAAAATCGAAAGGCGTTCAGAACTTTTCGAGAAGTCGAACCGTCAACACATGTGGTATGTCGCGCATTACTTATCAACCAAAACGCAGTTACATTTTTTTTGTTCCATTTATATCTTTCTAGTTAATAAGTTGTTGAAATAAACATTAATTTATTTGTGTTAATTCTGTGGAATTTCATTGAACTACCCTTATTATCATAATCGAAATAAGGGGATCGATCAGTTCGTGGCGTCGATTATTTAATCGTAACGGGAACTTACAACTCTCGTTGACGTGCTATCTCGCGATTGCGTCTCTCCGCGAACGGTTGAAACATTTTCGAGCCGAATTACGTGCCAGTGAAGAGTGCACTTACCAGTGACCACACAGTGCCACGTGACTTTATCAAGACCAGCAGCGGGAGCGGGAGCAACCACTACTGCGAAACCAGTGACGTCAGGCGCGTCATCTTCGAAGAAGCACATCCCATTGGCAAGGGAACACAACCACGCAGCCTTCCGCCGCAGCTGGACAGTCATCAACGCAACGAATTTCACAACTTAATAATACAACCAAACGAGTGGCCGTCGGCAAGGAACAAGGCGTTCTTCGCCAAGCATACACGCGACCTCACGCCGCACGATAGTAAGGTAAGCTCGTTCCTTATTTCGACCATCTCCTATCCTCGGCAACGATGACAAGCGAAGACCAACTCATCTCCCTGCGTCGGAGACGAGGCTATTGTAGCGGCCGATTCACATACGTATCGAACCGACTGGACGAGTACGAGCAATCCGAGCGTCAGCAAAACTCCTTGTTAACAAACTACGAGAAACAACTGACCGAAGCTGCGAGTCAATTCGAAGCGATCCAACTCGAGTTAGAAGTATTAGACGAGGAGGAACAAGCGCACGGCTTCGAAATAAGGAATCAGTACGTCGCGGTAGACATAAAGCTACAAAATCTTCTGAGGAACGCGCAAGCAGCATCGCCGTCGACATCCATAAACCTTCCAACCTGTGCATCATCCGCAAGTTTAAATGCGATAGCCATTAAATTACCAGATCTTCGGCTCCCTACTTTTGACGGAAGCTTAGAGAAATGGAACACGTTTTATGATACCTTTTCTTCCACAATCGATAAAAATCCTAGTCTCACGGATATACAGAAATTCCATTACCTGCAGTCCGCCCTGCAAGGAGAAGCAGCCGATTGTTTAAACGCGTTACCCCTTAGTAATTAAACTACAGTCAGGCTATAGCCGTTCTCAAGGAAAGTTTCGAATGTCCACGATACACAGCTTTCAGTCATTGCATGGCAATAATTGATTATCCAAGGATAACCAAAGAATCTCCAACGGAATTAAGGCGCTTAGTCCACACATTTAAACAACACATATATGCATTGAACAAATTAGGAGAATCCTACCCCGATACCAGTGCTATGCTCAACAGCCTCATCCTCTCGAAAATACCACTAACTATCCAAAAACAATGGGAAATGACGCTGCCCAATAACGAGGTGCCTCCGTACATTCATTTACTAAACTTCCTAGAGAGATTAGCACGAAGCTCCACACCGATCACCACGGTCAAACAAACAAGAGAATCACCGGAACAAACTACTCCGGTCCGTCAACGCGCACCATGAGGGCATGCACTTACGGCGACACAGGTTACTCCAACATGCCCCACCTGTCAAGGACCACACCTCATTTGGAGATGTGACACCTTCAAAATCAGATCCCTTTGCGAACGCATTCGGGAGGTCAAAAGAGCATCACTATGCCTCAGCTGCCTCGGGAAAGGGCACGCAACGAAGCATTGTTTCGCAGGATCATGTCGCGTATGCGGAGAACGACATCATACAATGCTGCATAGGACAAAACGCCATTCAGGGTCTCGTTCCAGCAAGTCCAGCCCGAAATCTTCCCCATCAAATAGCCGATCCACAACACCTTCTTTGCCATCCTACGTATCACCCACTCGTCGCCAAAAGCACACAACAGACCACAGATCGGAAACACCACAAATAGCCGCGTCTCCAAGTCCACCGCCCAGTGACAGACGAACACATAACCAATGACGACGACGATCGACGACTCCGTTGATGAC
>NW_022884295.1:0-18677 GCF_011952255.1 Bombus vosnesenskii | reverse complement strand
TTTTACTGAGAGTCGTATAGGAATCTATAATCTGTAAGTACACCTTTGGCTGAATGGAAATTTCTCTTACATATAGTCAAAAATGCAGAAACTGTGTATTGAATTGGAAAGTGATAAAAAATAAGTGAAGTTTCGAGGTTGCATGTGATTGCATGAGTACACAGGACGTTTTTAGCAAATAAAAAATAATTTTGAAAGACACGAGACTTATCTTGTATTTTATGCACTATCTGTGTCCGAATTTCCAGAAGCTCTCTATCTTATGAAGTGTTTTAGATGAGCCGGAAAATTTTGTACGTACATACAAGAAGTATACGATCTAAGTGGAATATTCCATTATTCTCTTGATACAACAGAAACGAAATTTACAGAACTTCTCAGAAAGTTGGTTTATTATTACCAAATTAATAGAATTAATATACGTTTATCATCTCTACATACCTAAGTCGTGGAGGTTTATCGTGCGTAAAAAATTAGTGTCGTTTCAAAGTTACATTTCGTACATTTTAAGCCTATAATTTGTAACGTACAAAACAATGTAAATTTGAGCTGTTTCTTATCTCCACAATAAGAAAATCCAACTTTACGGTTTTTACACAATGATATTTATGGAACAGTAATATCATATTATTGCATCGCTTGGAGAATGAAGTCAAGGTACGATGTGACCCTAGTGTAAACGCTGGGATACCCAGCTGTGCCGCACTTATAAGCATAAGACACAATACCTAGTAAATACGAGGTTAATTCATGTTGTATCAGCAGTGGTCCGCCGCGGTCAGCCTGAAAGGATCGTTAAATTTTTAATCAAAGATACTGAAATATATCGATCGAATTGTATTGAAATTATACTTATATACAGTAATAATCTTCTATTGATTTGTGTATTTAAATACTCCAATTTATAACGTACATGTTATATGTATTTTGAGCAAAACTAAGATTAGAAGGAAATTAGATTAAATACCATAACGAGGTGTGAGAAGTGGGCAAAACTATTAAATTGTGTTTATCTATTATTTTTAATGTTTAAGACGTCGATTTGATGTTAATTCGAATCGACGTGTCTTCAGATACCGTATAGTTTGTAGTAACTCTGTAACTTAATTACCGTAGAAGTATCCTCTCCACCCTGAGCATGTTCGGCGCATATTATACCATCAGTGATATCAGGTGCATTAGGAAATTTGGAATAAGTTATTTTGCATTCGGCGTTCTTAATCACTGGCATTTGTACTTCCATTAATGCATTACGTCGTGGTCGTCCTATGAAGAAAATAAGAAAGATATTTAAGACTGGAACTGTTTAATTTTATTATAAAATTGATATCGCTTACTATATCTTAACGCTCCCCATCCAGCAACAAGGGGGTTATAGCCGACGAAGTTGCTCTTTCGTAGGGGCTCTTTCGTACAAATGGGATATACGTACCCTGAGAAATAAAAAAATAAATGAAAATGCAGGAAACGAATGACCAAAAGTATGAGAAAGAATTGTACACGCTTTATGACACAATATATGTGTACAGTAAGAAATTTCAGGATATGATACTTCAGTAATACTCAATAGCATATATATATATATATATTTGAGGACTTACTCGAAAATGGCACCTCCTCCACCAATCTAAGAATGGCAATATTATGATTGTGTATGTTTTCTATTCCATCCATATGTGCACAATGTGCTGCGGTCAAAACATGCCTAGCCGATATCAGGGAACCTCCGTACTTCCATAGTGGTTTGTCTGGGTTTCGGGGATTACGAAAACCTAATGCAGCGATCCATGGCCAAGCGCCTAAAATGCAATAGTCATAGTTGTGAATATACATAATTTTTTCTCACATAACGAGTAACAACGATTATTACCTACTCGATATTCGATCATACAGCAGACGATAAGTACATACGTACAAATACTCTGAAATAGAGATTTGATAAAGACAGAAATTAAATTTTTATTCCAGTGGAATACAAATTATTAAATAATTCTATATAATTTCTATTTGAACTATACTGAACTATAAAGTTCAAACGTGTAATTTCTGCCCTAACATTTTTTGATCTCTATCCATATTATTACTCCTATATCAATTTTTTATTTTAAGCAAAAAGATACTCTTCCTAACATGAAGTAAAAGGAAGAAATAATTCAAGTTAATAAGTAAAGTTACTACCGATAAAATCATAGCATTATTATTTAGTCTAATTGAAATGTACATTGATGTGCTGTTTAATGCCTTTAAAGTTCATTCTTTGCAGTAAATGGCTTATTATTAATCGGAAAGAAAGACATAAAACGTACCAAGTTCAGCTGATTTACCATCGACCACCACCCTGGTATGAGAGACGTTGCTAAAACCACAGTATGGTGGTCGCAAAGCCTTATACTTATACACAGTTTTTATTAAAATTTCTCTCTTCTCTTTGTTTGGATCGTTCGGACAGCAAACGATCGTAACATTGCCCTGGTATCTGCACACTGATCGTCTATAAAAATCGGTGGCTGTACGGTACTGTATCTGCCATATTTCTTCCAGAGGTTTACATTTTCTGTAGTCAAGGCACCTGCCTTCTTGATTGTCCGGTGTGGTACATTCTGGATCAAACAATTTTAAAACATTTATACAGTTCAAAGATGCGTAAGAAAGCGACACCGATTACTCAACTTTCGAAGCAAAAAGCCGATCAAGTCCACCGGATTGCCCTACAGACACGTATTAATCCGTAAGAGTTAGTCATCATGTTGATAATAATTATCTAAAGAAACTTTTCACGTGAAAAAATAAAATTTTAATTGATTAGATATTGTGTTAGCCATACTTAAGAAAGAAAATGAAAATGAATGAAATGAAAGAAAAGGACTACCTTCAACCTCATTTTTTAAATAAACACTTTGTCAGTTTTGCGGTAAATAAATTCTTAGGAATTCAGGACAGAATTTTTAGTGAATCATTTTGTTTCGACCGTTCGCGGAGAGACGCGATCGCGAGATAGCACGTCAACGAGAGCTGTAAGTTCCCGTTACGATTAAATAATCGACGCCACGAACTGATCGATCCCCTTATTTCGATTATGATAATAAGGGTAGTTCAATGAAATTCCACAGAATTAACACAAATAAATTAATGTTTATTTCAACAACTTATTAACTAGAAAGATATAAATGGAACAAAAAAAATGTAACTGCGTTTTGGTTGATAAGTAATGCGCGACATACCACATGTGTTGACGGTTCGACTTCTCGAAAAGTTCTGAACGCCTTTCGATTTTTTTCGGTTTTTCTGGAAGGCGACCCCCACTACGTTCGGATCACGCCACATTCTTTTACTGCGAGGTAAAATACGGGCCACGAGTCGACGTTTCTGGAAGTCGCCCTGCTTAATGAACCATGCGCGTGCCACTACAATGTTTGTTTGCCGGGCAGACGCGACGATCCGTCGCCGACATTATAGTGCCGCGATCGATAGTTAAGAATATGACCTATGGTAAGCCGCATGGCGTAACATTCTCCCCCCGTTGAGGGGTTACCGATCAAACTAGGGAGGTGTGGTTGAAGTTCCCATCTTATTTCGTCTCGGTGGCTAGTTGTTCGGGTTTCTCGAGATCGGGTTGAATTGGCAGTGGGACAAGCCTTTTGACGCCCCGATCCAAAATGCTCTCTGCCGTCTGAACTGTAGCTGTCCGGATGACACTGTCACGTAATTTTTGGGTTGGTCGGTGGAAATAAAATATAGTTGAGTCGTAACACAACTATTTACTTGGTTTTAATCAACCTTTATTATGAATTCAGCAATCACAATGTATCACGCACTGAATTAACAGAAATCACAATTCACTCCAACCACGTTATGTAAGACTTAGTTACAACAATACATTAAGTACGCGACTTATAAGAGTAGAGACCGACATAGATATGTTGACTATTCTAAGGATACAGAATAAGTGAAGTTTTTCTGACGATACTGTGTCGGAGGAAAGCTAGGGGTGGGTGTGTCTAAGGACACGGGACTATCGGATTTGTTGATGACAATTTTGGTTAAGGAAGTGAGGGCAGTAGACACCATCTCCGATTGGCTAATAGGACGGTTGGTGGACCAGGAAGGGTTTTAGCCGCCCTCGCGAGAAAGTTGCCAACGGAACATACCAGATGTGGAGAAAACCAACTTTCTAAGCTAACACGTGGTAGACAATAAACGTAAAGGGAAATTTAAGACAGGAAATACTCGCTTGGTCCGAAGGACCTTAACTATAAAAATGCCAAGGCCCCTGGTGGGCACTTAAGACTATTGAGGGTGCGCGCCAAGGATATGCAGACATCTGGGTGCCATCCTGTCCGTGGTGTGTGGCCTGGTCTCTGATATGAATTGACGTTACAACACCATCGGCGCCTGGATGAATCTTGATAACTCGGCCCAGAGGCCAATGCATGGAGGGAACGTTGTCCTCTCTGAGGATGACGATTGTGCCCTTTTGGATGCTGTGTCCACCCTTGCTCCATTTATTGCGGTTGGTTAGCTCGTTCAAATACTCCTTATGCCAGCGGTTCCAAAAATGTTGTTTAAGCTGTTGGATATGCTGCCATTTGGAGAGTCGGTTCGATGGAATGTCCCTGAAATCTCGATCGCGTAAACACATTAATGAATCGCCAATGAGAAAATGTCCGGGAGTGAGGGCTAGGAGATCATTTGGATCGGTGGAGATAGAAGTTAGAGGGCTGGAATTGAGGACTGCTTCTATTTCTATGATAAGAGTATTACGGTGTTAAGCTCATATGATTCTGTTTCTCCACTCGCGCTGCGCCATAATATCCTTTGATATTTCCGATCCTCTGGTCGTACGAGGAATTGCCGATACATTTTTTCGATGTCGCCAGTGAGTACGTACTGATGAGCCCGGAATCTAATTAATATACAAAATAAATCTTCCTGTAACTTGGGTCCTGTGTAAAGTGTATCGTTTAGGGAGGTTCCGGTAATGCTCGGTGCCGATCCGTCGAAAACTACACGGAGTTTGGTGGTTTGACTCGATGCTTTGGTCACGCCATGATGGGGTAAATAGTATCCGTTGTCGTCGGAGTGGTTGACATTGACCTCGTCATGTGTCCCAATGCCAGGTATTCCTGTATTACCGTTCGATATTCTGATTCGAAGCGTTTGTCGTGCTGGAATCGGCGATTGAGTGAGGCGAGTCGTTTAATTGCCAGCGTTTTAGAGGATCCGAGGGACTGAAGCTGATCGTTGAAAGGTAGAGCGACGATGTATCGTCCTTCGCTGGTGCGTCGGGTGTGGGCTTGGAAGTGTTCTTCGCATCGTCGATCTGCCCTCTGAGGTATGTTTAATTGAGGGTCCTTCATCGATTTCCCAAAACCGCGAGGGGTCTGCTTGTAAAGTCGTCGTGGATGTGTGAAATATGTTTGTCGCGGTTTGGGAAGTTGGACTCCCCAACTATAATTATTTTACTACAGAATCCTCAAAAACATGATTTATGTATATATATCCTGAAATATTATCAGTCTATTGTCAAGTTATAGAACATTATGGAAATTGCCAGTTAAAGTCATAAAAAACAAAAAATAGGGAAGTTCGTTAAAATATGTGATTTTCCAATCAAGATATAGAATTTATTCGAGTAATATAGATTACGGTAGAGATGGTGACGGTAACAATGAGTGGACTGATTCTTCGTGCGAAAGCAAATTGGAAGCGCAGAGCGATGTATTGTTTCAGCGAATATCGATTTTAAAGCACGGTTTTAAAGTACGTGTGCGTTTGACTAGGTGAGTTAATTAATATTGCTGTCTGATTTTCGATATGTAAATACAATATCTACATATCTTTAAACTTATGATAATTGAACTAACAATTTTTTTAAATTTAAATTAAACTTATGATAATTGAACAAACAATTTTTTTAAATTTATATTAATATTTATCCTTCTAAATACAACAATTTTTTTTAATAATAACTTCACGCGTAAGTCAGCTGCGCACATATTTGATCGTTCTTTAAAGCTTGAATCTCTGCGAAGAGAAAAAATCTTTCAACCAACAAGAACTGGTTCTACGTTTTCTATCCATTTCCTTCCAGATAAATCTCTCTATCTAAAATCCTTATTTCCGTATTTCCTTGAAAAGGTTAAAGTCGTTTTGTATAAAATCCAATGTAGAGAAGAAGGAAGATCCGCAAAAGATTCTTTCAGCTTTCCCTATGTTTGAGCTCGAATCAAAGCAATCCTATTCCCAATAGGATGACTATGCGTTTAACTTCTCATAGAATCTCTCTGATTCCGTGTGATACCTTCGGTGTTTTTGAAGTATGTAATTGATGTCGTAACGTCAACGCTTTGCAGTGCGAATTCAATTTTGCGTTGCAATTTCCCTGTTTGCGTGGCAAAAGCATAAAATCGATAGCGCACGTTTCGATAAACACATTTTCTTTGCTGATGGCGCACTGTAAATATAAATATTTGAATAAATATCGCGAATTTCATGTTGCTAAAAGATTTATACTATTTATTCGTAAATAACTGTTGGATATGTTTAAGTTGAAACCACTGCAGTAGGTCTTTTTTCTTGTTTAAAATTATTTGTATTGGTAAATTGAATGAAAGTTCTAACATGTAATTTGTTCTTCTTTTATAAATAGTTTACAGAGGATAAAGCGTGGGTAACTCAAGACTGTCGCGATCATGACACTATACATACCTATGTATGGCACGTATACTAAGCTAACTAAAATAGCAAGTCAGAGAAATGGAAACTTAGGAAAATCTAAAGGAAGATAAATCGTTCGAGCCTTGACAGGAATATAAGATGCTAAGTAATCTTCCTAAGTAATCTCCTCCAGCTTTTTCTATTTTGATCAATAATTATTAGTACATGTTAGGAAAACAAATAGAATTTTTGTTCTCAAGCGAGGTATAATTTAAATTTTGTATGTACACAAAAATGTTAAATATCTGTAATAAACGTGGTACAATCAATTTTTTTACATAAAATTATATTGTATAGGCTATTGTTATTTAAACATTCTAAATTGGACGAAGAAAAAAAATGACGCAAATAAAACGTAGGACATTTTAATTAAAGAGACTAATATAGAGATTTATCTACTTAACTGTGATTAAATCATCTCCACTTAACGCTCTACCTCTTCTATTAATTATGCTTCGTTAAACTATGATTACAGAGGATGGACTTTTTGATAAAATGACATTCTGACAAATATATATAGATCGATATATATAGATATATATAGACAAATATATAGATTCTTACAACAGTAGTTATGAATGAACAGTAGTTATTGTATCAATTCCGTTCTTCAAAAGCTTCATTTGTGAAAAGACAATTCGCCAGAATATGGATTCACTGTAGTTATAGCTATAGGATTTCAATCTAGTTGACAGACTTGCTTTACGTAGAGAATATCTGTCTCTTGTTCTACTTTATCGCGATTCTCTCCTCATCTCATACGCTTTGTCGAGCAAAGTAATATTGGCATATATCTCGGCTCTGGTTACAATCATTAGTTTCCGCCTAAACGGTTAGAATCACATAGCTCGCGCTCTACTCTCGTTTATTCAACATTCAGGCCATATGGTCGCATGCGACAAGTTTTATGTTAATTCCGACCGATTACAATACCTTTCTTTCGTTTACAAGGAACGACGAGACTGGCAGTTGCGTGATTTCCAATGCAAAAGCCGCGATATCTGCACGATAACCTAACCTCAACCGAGTTTGTTGTACTATTCTTATGTGGACTTCGTTTGTACCACTTTCGTAACAAAAATAGAATACGTAGAACACAGCATTCCGTTATGCGATATTGTCGATTCCTAACATCCGAAAAATCAGAGATAATTTTTTCCCTACAGTTGTACATTTGTGTGAAAAATTACGAACGTAAAGTTGTTTGGTGCATGCACAGTCCTCCCCTCCCCTTCATTTGCGTGGACATGCTAGAAAGATTCCCTTTTCCACGGCGAAACTGTATGTATTATAATTTCATTTTTACAAAGGTCGAACATCCTACTATGCATAAATTTAATATTAATATAAGCAGGTTTCCTGTTAAGTATTACATCTGACGTATAAGCACACGCGTGTACGAGCCTTGGTTTTAAATGTCTTATAGTAGACACCGAAAAGATTATTCAGTTGGATATCTGACTCAACATCAATATTTTACTAGGAGATAACATGTTAAGAACACGTTAGTGGATGGCATGGGAGATGATGAATGAAGACATACTTCTGTGAGATACATAAAATAGTAGTCAGAACGTATTTTGGCGCTTGGGGACAGCAACAGCTTTTTTTTGTTTTTATTTATTTGTTGAAATTACAATCAATTCTCGCGTTGAGAATTTTCAGTAATTTTTCTGGCGTGGCGCAGTGACATGGTTGTTTATTTACAATAAGTTAATACTTATTATAGATAGGTATAATTTATAAGTATTATAAGTAAGTGCATATGCTTAATTTGGATAATTAAATGAATCTAACGTTTAGGTCTAGCGAGTAGTGCCTCTTCAGCCTGCGAATCTGGTCCGTCGTATCGAGTAGTCCAGTGATTAGGGGATTTCGGTGTTTCTTGACTCTTTTGCTATATCTGTCGCTATATTTTGCTATTTCCTCTTTGACTGTAGGTATCTTGAGATCGCGATGGATGGTTTCGTTGGTAACATACCAAGGTGCGTCTATTAAGGCTCTTAGCGCTTTCGATTGGAATCGTTGTAGTATTTCGATGTTGGAGTTACTTGGACAGCAACAGCTGGTGATACTGTCAGACACCTCCATTTATAAACTTTCGAAAATCGATGTGACCTCCAAACTTTAGTGTATTCTGTTTCACAGCACAAAATGTTTCCGAAACGTACGTTTATTGTTACAATAAACTTGACTAGTGGCTCTGAAATACTATCCTTGAAAAAACAATGGGGAAATTGGAGCAAAAAAAGAAGGAAATAAACAAAGACCTTGTTGGTTCGTAAAAATAAAATATGCTACAGGAAAAACTTTTTCCAACGGATTGAGATGCGACAAGCTTTAAAAGCTATGACGCGAATCGAGCGTTTGTCTACAAGAGCGCATTTTCGGTGGATATATATGTCGGAATGACATTGGGGATAGGGTTGTCGGCGTTTGAGGAGTCTTCATTGAAGGTAGCCATCGTTGCGGTGTAACGAAGATACGATTTATTGACACAGGTATGAATAACACAGGTTTTGACAATCTACCACGGCGGTGAGACGTCCGCGACACTAGTGACAGTGGTCTCCGGTTCAATAACGAATCCGCGGCCAACGGGATGACAGATGGGCGTTCTCGCTGAATCTAAGTCTGACTCGTAAAAATAATTGCTGAGCGTAAAGACGTTACTCTTTAGTCGACGGGAGCGCGTCAAAGAATGCCCGTCCCGTCCCGATGATGCCACAGAGGAAAACTATAATGGGGTGTGTCTAAGGACACGAAATCATCGGATTCGTCGAGGAAAGCCTTCGTTTAGGAAGTAAGGGAAATTGACGTTGCTGCTAATTGGTCAATCTCCATATCGGTGGTTAGAAAAAGATGCTAGCCGCCCCCGAGGGAAAGTTGCTAATGGGAGACGCCGCTCGTTGAAAAATATATCTCCCCTATCATCCTGTAGTTGGGACAAAGACTGTTTGTCTGTTTGAAGGACTTTAGTTAACTAAATCTTAAGATTTATAACGGGCCCTCGGGCTAGCCAAACATATACTGCGGAGACGCATCGACATCTGGCAATCATCTTACTCGAAGAATAGGGTTTGCGTGTGGCAAGCCACGGGACAGAAACCGTTGGAATGTTTACTGTCGCGTGTCGCCACGAATATTTCTTTTAAGGAGAGCTATAGAATTACTCCATACCTCTGTTAGGCAAAGCGTTCATCCCTTGACCGCGGCTACGTTGGGCGACAGACTGTCGCCTCGAGCCAAAGCTCACCGTCACTAATCTCGAACAATTACAATCGGATTGAATAACTACAATAGTCTAGTTACAGTTATAGTAGACTTTAGATTGCAATGTTGCGGGGCTATCCCAAGGTTCCGGTGTCCTTTCATCTCCGACATATATTTAACTATATATATTAACTATATATTTTCCCTAGGAACAGTAAGATTTTAACGATACAACTTTATCAAGAGATCTTAATGTCATAAACGGTATCGAAACTTCGTAATTCATATTGTTAAGGAAGAAAATATTGGTAATCTCCTCGAACGACGAGCGCTTGATATTCACAATTAGAACTCGATATCTTAGCTTCTTATAACATCCTAATAAAATGTTATTTATCGATTACAATTGTCCTGTCGTATTTTATTGTGTTTGCTTTATAAATGTGAACTTTATTCAAAAAGAGTTCATCGATATAACGGTATTGAAGAGAACTACTCGAGAAACTATATCTAGCCCTTGGATGGAGGGATTGCTTGCTTCTTACAATCGAATAATTGGAGTGTAACCAGAAACACGAACGGTAATTTAGCAATGGAGAAGAACTTTAGAACGACAGCAATTTTCTTCTTGTTTCTTTGAGAAAGGCACCGTTCATTTTATGTTTGACGAGAATGGGGTTGTTGGACGAATTTGATTAAAAAGGAAAGATCTTTAACAAATATTCTTCCCATTGATACATTCCTATATTTTTGATTTAATTATTTGAAAATGCAAATTTGCATATACCTATGTGCAATTATATACTATAATCGCAGGCGTTTCTTTAAAATGATGTACTATTGAAACAAGGCAAAATATCGTCAAATTCTTCGAGATTCAATTTCTCAAAAGAATGGCTCTATTGATTAACCAAACATAGTTCCCATAAGCATATACGTACTTCTCAGAAAAGATAGTTATATCTAGATCAATATTACTCCCCACAGTGACCTATATGTCAAAGAAAAAAAAGACACATCAAGTACTAAATCATACTACTATTACGTCCACTATCTCTACAAATCCTCCACTCTTGGAAAAATCTATCTTATTCGAACGTAACGTAACTCAAATTAAATCTTTTCCATCATCATAAATACGAAACATTTATAAAATTATCATCTTCGATTATTTACTCAACATCTAGCTAACAAAATCTTCTCCATCGCCGTACCCCTTAATCCTGACCGCGTATAATTAACGTATGAATAGTTAATTTATTGAAATTTAAACGACCATTTTACGCTACTTGTACTCGAATGATTTTAGGATCTTGCTGTATCTCTTGCACAGTGTTATACTGACAGGCGAGAAACATAGAAACGTAACTTCCGATCCACTGATTTACCCTAAACACACGATGATAGGTTATACGGTGGACGCAATACAGAAGCGTTTCCGATGCAATTCGAAGGTGCGTTGTTACAATGGAGTTCATCGATCCATAGTGACTATTTCCCCGCCAACTACAGCCCGTAATAACGGAATAGCCAATAAAGTATATCCTGTCGATTTAATCGTTACCCCCACGGTGCACCGCGCGCACGGAGATCGGATCGGTGATTTTCACGTGATGTTTCGCAAATCGTGAGGCGCTCGCGTGATTCGCGCGTTTTAAGCGTTCCCGCTCTTCCCGTCCGATAGAAAGAGAAAGGAAACAGGGGGTGGAAGGAAGAGGGAAGATACGTGATGCGGGTTCAACCTGCCGCGGGAACCTTTAAAGAAGGTCGGTGCAACGGGAGAGATGTAATTTTAATAAATTGGAGAGCAAGTCATTGTAAAAGATTGATATTCAGCTGTTGGAGATGCAGCAGATTTACAACTCGCTGGAATTAAGTTAGTTAAGGCGTTGAAAACCTAACGTCTTTTCAAAGGCGTTTGCCGCGTTTCTTTTCAAATCAAAATACATACATACGATACGAACAATGTATGCGCCTAAAGTTTTAAAGTTAATTTCTATTCAAGGAATGGACTGTTTTATTATAGATTTAGGAAATTGAAAAGAAGCAATTGCTTGTTTCTAAGAAAGAATCGCGAGAAGTACAGTTAGAAACTGTATTGTGAATCACTTTTCCTGGTTTCCGCAACGAGGAAGTGAAAAAAAAAAAACGCAGACAAGTCAGCGTTTACCGCAGCTAAATGGAAGATACGCAGGTACGAGTCGTTACAGTTTTGTCGTTGCAACGATTCCCGCTGCGTAATTTGATAATGAACAGTTGAAAAATAGCAGCGTTGTGTCCGTACTCCTTAATATCCCATTATATGGAAGTTAACGACCGGAAAATACACCGCTCGACTACTTGAAGGAAGTAGCTCATGAGCAAGTCTTTTGTATCCTCGCAATGGTATAATTTCTGTAACGTCTCGTTCTCGGAGGATTTATTTCGTTGATTTGTACTTGTTTATTGCTTTTGTGTTTTCATGAATGGAGCATGTCGCATGCGATTCGTAATATGGTTTTAATGGCGTTTCGACTTCAATGATATCAGCGGCTGATTGCGCTTCCCGTAAGAAGCTTCCAATCATTATGTATTTTAGGAACAACAGATAAGGATATTTAGAGAACGAATTAATTATTCAATTGTTCGCGCAAGAAATACCTGTCTCTTTTTCGAAAGTTATAAATGCTGTTTTCAAAGAGTTCCTTAGCTCACCATAAACCACATAAGAATCTTTGGTTCCGTCTAGAAAAAGAAACCTTCAGATTAAACCGAAAGGGGTTCGGATTATATTTTCTAATCGTATTTGTATATTTCTTTTTACGGTCAGCTTGTCATCCACGTACAATCGAACAGAGAGTCCATTAATTATTTCCCTTCGACTTGTTTCAGGGGGAGCATCTCGGAAGCCATGCCGGCTGACGAGTTCGCTGGAAATCGAAACAGAAGCAAACCAAGACTGCAACCACCTTAACGAACCGCCATTATCACTGGCAAGGTCATCGGGCAGACCGGATCTAATCATGCTCACGCCGACCATGCTTCCTGTGCACTCGTTCCTCTTTCTTAACGACGTCAACCAGAAGATCGGGTGCTAAAAAATTCGAAATCGAGTTGATTGAAAATCTCAAGGAATATTAAAAAAAATATGAATAAACAATTTGATATAGAAATCATCCATTTTGGGCAAAGAAAAGAAACAATCAGAAAAAGGAATAACCACAGAAGCTCTGAATTTCATTACTTCCTAATGGTACTTCCTTGGATATTTTTACATTCTGGAGGCGTGAACGAACTCTGAAAAACAGAAACGACTTCTATCGGATGATCGAAAGAACTACCTGGACACTGAGTATAATTATTCACACGTGCGGATGCCATTTCCGGCATGTTTCTCCATGAAGAAGGTCAGCTTCAGTTTTTGCCACTTGTAGATAGAAGTTGAAGTGGCGGACGTCTTAACGAGGTTGCTAGAATGTCAAACAAATAGATGAGGGAAATATTATGAAGATATATTTATGAATATCTAATTGAGCATTTAATTAAGAACTTAATCGAAAGACCAAAATAAGTTGGTTCTTGAGACCAAGTACCTATCTAAGTACTTTCTAACTAAGTACCTATCTAAGTAAGTCTTTCGTACTTACGGTTTAGTAAGAGGACTCGAGTAAAACGATTACTCGTTAAAAGGAACAATAGAATAATCATGCCTCCGCAGACGGTGGTCTCTGCTTTCATGCCTCATCGCGGAGAATCTCAGCGAAAAAAGTGTCCCGAAGCGTGAGCTGAAAGGTGGCTATGTAGGCTGCCTAATGAATGCCGTCGCCATGGTGGAGCTGGCGTGTAGCAACTCCCTAAGTCCAGGAACCTAATCCCGCGTCAGAAAGACAAAATTCGCTACGAAGAAAAGTAAACAAAAATATATATATAGGGAAGAAGAGACAAAGATTAAAGATTGTTAAGAATTAGAGGTAATTTAATGATAAAAGGGAGAAAGAATTGTGCAAAAATTCTACTGGGACAGAAAAGATAGAAGAAGCCTCCAACGAGAAAGACGTGCTCAGAAGCGAGTCCCGCGTAGCGCCATGTAGAGGAGCAGGAAGAAAATATTGGTAATCTCCTCGAACAACGAGCGCTTGATATCCACAATTAGAACTCGATATCTTAGCTTCTTATAATATCCTAATAAAATGTTATTTATCGATTACAATTGTCCTGTCGTATTTTATAGTGTTTGCTTTATAAATGTGAACTTTATTCAAAAAGCGTTCATCGATGATTATCCATTACAGGTTGTTAATAAACCTGAATTATGCACAAAGGAATTGCCGTTAATAACTTAAGATTCTCTGCCCGTCGTACAGGGTACATATAGTAATTATTCTCGACGATCGTAACGTTTAAGTCCAATTCGAGCTTATAGTCCCATGCGAGTTAATCAACGACAATAGTTTGAATTTCTATTTGTTCGTTTGTCGTCTGTTTATACCCGGAGCACCTGCTGTAAACCAATACAACATTTATTAGATCTATAAATAACACATATAAAACTTATTAATTTATAATTAATATAAAATAGGAGAGCACGAAACTTCCTATTTTATGAATATGTTAAATCTTTGTAAAAACATACCATATCATTAGTATCTTTTTAATCGTTCCAAAGGATTTAGCTGCATAAAGCTGTGACCCTTGGAAGAATCGATGTTCACGCGTAACAAATTGAAATTGTGCGAAGGTTCCGGTACGAACATCACAAGCGTCGATACCAGGGGCACAGGCACACGTTCTGGGTTCATTATATATTTATAAAGGGCTGACGATTCAGTGGATGGTCCGGGTAAATTTAAATTGTAAATGAACGCATTGCTGGTTTCAAGTAAAAGCCTGGATAAGAGCGGATATGGTATGAGAGTCTGTCGTGGAAAGGGGAACAGGCCGCTTTTATTTGTAAAGTTTGAATCTCCTCGATATTGAAGATGTTGAAGCTGCAAGTATGTATTTCATTTTAATCCATTCGAGACCGAGATTTAATTGTAAGACGATACCTAGGTGTCGGTACGATCTGAATGTTTAGTTAGAATGATTCTGTGTTTTACTCTCTCCAGGGTATCCTTTTCACACTTTGATTTTAAATCGATGACAATCTTAAATAGTATGCCTCATATTTTTAAAATATAAAATTATATACTATGTTATTCTATAATGTATTATGTACAGTTAAATATATATATAATAATTCTATATTGAAAAAAATATGAAATTAACATGATATATACATTACTACATAAGTTATATATAAAATATGTATACTATACCCTTGCCTACTGACTGATATGAATTTCTTTCGGTCTCGAATGCGTTAAAAGAGAGCGCAAAGAAGTCGAAATTACTTATTGCAATTAGTAAAACGACCTGAGAGGCAGACAGATACAAGAAAGAAGGAATATTATATTAGCGGCATTATCATGTTTTTGCTCTCTTTAAGTCTTTCATCGAGCCAGACAATCTACAGGTATTAATCGACCAATTTCTCCAAGCTGATAACTTCGAATTGATGTTTATATATAAGAAGTGTTATGTGTTAATCTGTCTAAATGTTTAAAAGGTGTTATAAATTAAATGTTGTTAAACGATACGTAATTGCCTTTTGATCGTAAATTTTACTATCAAGGGGTCTTTTATGCATGCGTAATCATTGTGAATTATAACAATTTATGTGATCGATATTAAAGGTGTTTAAAAGCATGTATTTTTTTCTATATTATTATTCTCCTATATTATTATCCTCTATTATTATAGCATTCCTATATTATTATAATATCCAATTACATGTTGATACACAAGATATACAGATTATTATTTATAACGTTTTGGTTTTCTTAATTGAGTCATTCATTTAGTACAAATGATAAGAAATTAGTAATAATTCACAAAAAAGGATATCGTAGTAGAAATATTATAAAAAAACATTTTCTGTTTTAGTGTAGAGTTACTCCTTCTTACAGACAGTGTCGTACAAATCTGTACGTCTCTGAGAAAATGTAGGTATCTGAGCCCCTACTTCCTCAACTACTTTTAGATCTGATAGAAAAAAGAAACATACGAAGTAATAAGTAATGCTTACTAATAAATTCAACAAATACAGAGGAAGATGGCTAAATCGATAAATTAACGAGACTAAAAATTAATTACATCATGGATCTCTCGCTTTTAATTTCAAGCTGTAAATTACCGATATCGGTGACTGCCATATTCTCTTGAGTTTCCAAATCGTAAAGAATCTTTCCCCAGGGATTGGTCAACTGTGTATGTCCCCATGCGACGTAACTTGCTTAAGGAACACGAGCCGGTGATATGCAGGCAACGTATAATTGATTATCATTCGCTCTGGAACGCTGAAGTAATGACCAGTGTAGTGGTCCAGTGGTCATATTGAATGCCGCTGGATATATCAGCATTTGGCAACCTAACCCAGAGAAGCAGGAAATATGAAGCCACCGAATACCAATTAACTTCGTAGTTGCACGGTTCACATTCCATCATTTCTGAATATGCGAGGACAGTCCTCTTATTGTGCTTTTAATTCTTTTATTTGTTTCATTTTCAGCAAATATACTGGCTTTTTAAATTAAGCTTCTTTTTATACAGAGTTACAGATTATATTAATTTTATATAGAATATATTTAAGAAAGATATTTAATTTTTTGCTAGTTAAGTATTGATCGATTAAGTTACCGTACCTTTGTTCCGATAAATGCGTGCCATTTCCTCGAATCTAATATCATAGCAAATGCCAATACCTATTTTGCAGCCCTTCACATCGAACGTCGTTAGGGAGTTACCAGGACTGAGTGAATCACTCTCTCTTAAAGTAATCTTATTAGGAATGTCGGTGTCGAATAGATGTACCTAATAACATAAAAATGTAGTCCCTAATTCTATTGCTGCAACTTTTTTAATTTAATATCAAAGTTACCATCTCCTAAACTTTAATTATTTTTTATTTAATAACTGACAGCGTTTTCATCACTTTCTTTTATTAAAAAATCTTATCATTTAATAATGTTTAAAAAGGAGAAAAAATAAGTATAATAATATTTTAAGTATGTGAAAAATTTATATTACACATTACAACAAAAATGGGCGTTTCCCGTATCACAACGTATTTTATAAACCGTAAATTATAGAATTGGTTATAGTATACGTATGTACATATGTATATTCCTAAATTATTCCTAGATAGATTTGTGTTTTGCTATCAAAGTTTCATCGGGACCCCAAATAGTACAGGTATTGTACAATTTATCGCCCTCTATTTCAGGCATCGTACCACCAACTACATAGATGTTGTTTTCTTTAGCTGCGTTCGATGAAGCAACGCTCGTTTCACCATCAGGAATACTCTCGGCGTATTTTGGAAAGTACTCTGCATTGCAATATTTCAATTAATGAAAAATAACTGTCTTTTGTTCCAACCATAAATTAAATTGAAATGTTTGTCAGTTTTTTATTTTTTAAATTATTAAAATAACTAAGTTTTATATTTCGACGTAATTAAATATGCAATTACTTAGCTAATAGTATATATAATAAATTGTTTCTACAGGTTCAAAATGAAAAATGAATATTTAGAAATATTTAATTACGACAATGCTATTTGTGTTAGCATCAGTGGCTTGTTACTCAACGACTTTGCTAGTACTTTTTGAAACATAAAGTTGGTTTTCAATTAACACTTATACTAGAGGCGGAATTATAAATGTAAAATAATTGATAATACTAATTTATAAGTACCTAATTATTAGTATCTTAAAAAATATATTTATACAAAAATCACGATAATCATGAAAATGGGGAAATCCTATATTCTCGACTCAATTCACAATCTTTATGGAAGTATAAACGGTAAGGTAATTTGTCTACTTTTACTCTTTCTATATAGTTGTTACACACATAGTAAATTATTGAAAAAAAAACAAATTATTACGTATTCCATATGGTGAATTAAAGCATTCAGGAAGAGCTATAATATCAGCATTGTGCTCTTTTGCGCTGGAAATGTAGGAAACTGCCCGCTCTACATTTTTGCGTTTTACTTCATTTACTTCAAGTTGTACCAACGCCAAGTGAAATGCTAAAATGTTGGAAAAGTTAAATACATTCGGTTATATATTTCCCATACTTTTTATCTATAAATACTTTTTACATAGTGAATACTTACTCGACATCGTTCGCACTACTTGTTTAGCGATGTTTGTAAGTATCATAATGTTGAGGTTATGTATGGTACTACTCAATATCAACATTACGTAAGCAATACGCAGGGATTTTTAATAATTCTTGGTAAAGTTTAGGACATTAATTTTGATGTAATTGTAAACATTATTTGTTCACAATTTGTTCATTTATTTTGCAACAAAAAGAACGTATCTGCAAGCGTGTTAATCGGATAACGACGAACTTCATTTCGCAAACACCGACACGTGAAACATTTTGAAGTTACGTCGACGCGAGAGTAATTGGTTCCCTTAAATTACTCAATTTCCATTGCTTTCGCCATGTATATTCGAGTATTGCATTTGAATTGCAGAGCAGTCGAAAGTAGAGGAGCACCTCGCCGATATATCGACAGGAACATGAATTTTTTTTCATAGGGCGAATATTTTTTCCATTGAATTATTAAACCGAGTCAAATTTTCAAACCCAACCACTTAATTTAATCGTTTTACATAAAACATTTCAATCTGTTTTCTTCTAAATACTTT
>NW_022884294.1:0-21546 GCF_011952255.1 Bombus vosnesenskii | reverse complement strand
GTTGGGGGCGTGACACGAATCTTCATTTGGATTACACATTGTCGTTATGCAATAGAGAAGACATTGACTGGTGCAAATGCGATTACCATAGAACCGGACAAGTAACCGTGGTAATTAGATACTCGAGAGACTAATGACAA
This sequence comes from Bombus vosnesenskii, assembly GCF_011952255.1. Classification (NCBI taxonomy): domain Eukaryota; kingdom Metazoa; phylum Arthropoda; class Insecta; order Hymenoptera; family Apidae; genus Bombus; species Bombus vosnesenskii. The sequence goes on along the minus strand of NW_022884294.1, from coordinate 21,406 downwards.
TGATCCCAGGATCAATAAAGAATCCGCGGACAACGGGACGGTAGTCGTACGCACTCGCAAAAATCTAAGTCGGATTCTGTGTTAATATTCGCTGACCGTAAGGAGTAAATCCTTTTTGTCGATGAGACCGCAAGAGAGAATGACTTTCCGTCCCGGTGATACCTCAGAGGAAAACTATGATGGGGCGTGTCTAAGGACACGAGTTCATCGGATTCGTCGGGGATATCCTACGTTCGGAAAGTAAGGGAAATTGACGTTGCTGCTAATTGGCCAATCTCCATATCGGTAGTTAGTAAAGGATGCTAGCTGCCCTTGAGGGAGGGTTGCTAGTGGGAGACGTCGTTCGTGGAAAAATAGGTCTCTCCTGTCTTCCCGTAACTGGGACAAAGACTGTGTATCTGTTGAAGGATTTTAGGTAACTAGATATTAGTGTTTATGACGGCCCTCGTGCTAGTCGATCACGTACTGTGGAGACGCGTCAACATCTGGTAATCATCCTGCCCGGAGAATAGGATCTGCGTGTGGCAAGCTACGGGACAGAAACCGTTGGAATGTTTACTGCCAAGTGCCGCTACGAATCTTTCTTTTAAGGAGTGCTATAGGATTACTCAATGCCTTTGTTAAATGGAGAGTTGGTCCCGTTGACCGCGGCCACGTTCGACGACCAATTATCGAATTGAGCCAAAGCTCATTGTCACAAGACTTAAACAAATACAATTGGTTAGAATGACGGCAAATCGTTTAGTTACAACTGTAGATTTTAATTACAATGTTTCTATGGATCTTCCCGAGGTTTCAGAGGGAAGGCACCGGTGTCACCTTATCTCCGACAAGTATAATTTTATAACGTATTACGTTAGATAGTATAACGCTATAACGTATTACGTTCTATAATATAACGCTATATGGTATAATGTTATAACGTATTACGTTCTATAGCATAACTTCATATCGTATTACGTTAGACAGAATAACGCAATGACATATTACGTTATATAGTATAATGTTATAACGTATTACGTTAGGCAGTGTAACATTATAACGTACTACGTTATAGAGTTTATCGCTATAACTTATTACGCTATATAGTATAGTTTTGTAACGTATTACGTTACACAGAACAACGTAATAACGTTATATAGTATAACGTTATAACGTATTACGTTATATAGTACAATGTTATACCGTATTACATTATATAGAGTAACGTTATAACGCATGACGTTCCGCAGAATAACGTTATAACTGATTACGTTATTCAGTATAACTTTATAACGTATTACGTTATAAAGAATAACGTAATAACGTATTACGTTATATAGTATAACGCTATATGGGTATACGTTATAACTTATTACGTTTTATAGTATAACTTTTATAACGTATTACGTTAGATAGAATAACGTAATAACGTATTACGTTATATAGTATAACGTTATAACTTACTACGTTATTCAGTATAACTTTATAACGTATTACGTTATAAAGAATAACGTAATAACGTATTACGTTATATAGTATAACGCTATATGGTGTAACGTTATAATGTATTACGTTTTATAGTATAACTTTTTAACGTATTACGTTAGATAGAATAACGTAATAACGTATTACGTTATATAGTATAACGTTATAATGTATTACGTTATATAGTATAACGTTACACCGTATTACGGTACACAGTATAACGTTATAACGTATTACGTTTTATAGTATAACGTTATAACGTATTACGTTAGGCAGTGTAACATTAAAACGTACTACGTTATAGAGTATATCGTTATAACTTATTACGCTATATAGTATAATTTTATAACGTATTACGTTATACAGTATAACGTTATAACGTATGACATTACATAGAATTAAGTCATAACGGATTACGTTATATGGTATAACGCTATAACGTATTACGCTCTATAATATAACGCTATATGGTATAATGTTATAACGTATTACGTTTTATAGCATAACTTCATATCGTATTACGTTAGACAGAATAACGTAATAACATATTACGTTATATAGTATCATGTTATAACGTATTACGTTAGGCAGTGTAACATTATAACGTACTACGTTATAGAGTATATCGTTATAACGTGTTACATTATATTGTGTAACGATATAACGTATTACGTTAGGTAGTGTAACACTATAACGTAGTACGTTATATGTTATAACGTTATAACGTATTACGTTAAGTAGTATAACATTATACCGTATGACGTTACATAGAATAACGTTATATAGTATAACGCTACATCGTATCACGTTATACAGTATAACGTTATAACGTATGACATTACATAGAATTAAGTTATAACGTATTACGTTATATGGTATAACGTTATAACGTATTACGTTAGGCAGTGTAACATTATAACGTACTACGTTATAGAGTATATCGTTATAACGTATTACGTTATATGGTATAACGTTACACCGCATTACGTTATACAGTATAACTTTATAACTTATGACATTACTTAGAATTAAGTTATAACGTATTACGTTATATAGTGTAACGTTATCACTTATTACGCTATATAGTATAATTTTAGAACGTATTACGTTACACAGAAAACGTAATAACGTATTACGTTATATAGTATAACGTTATAACGTATTACGTTATATAGTGTTGAAGTGGTTACCACTTCTAAGAAAACTCTACATCTGGTCTTTTTTAATTTTCTCAAGCACTGAAGCCATCGACAGCGTGTAGACAAAAGACTGCGACGAAGTCAGGCCATAAACAGTAAACAGGCGACGTTGGCTTCGGGGTTTTTCAGTTATTAGGTAACACAGTTAGCTTGCGGATCTGGACCAGCTCAAATTGTATTTTTACTTATTACACTTCTATTTAAATATATTTTCTACCTTACAATTTATCCACGTGTTTTCTCTGTTTACACACCGAACAACCTCAACAATACGCTATTGATTATTTCCTGTAAATGAAGAATTTTAATATAATGTACAAAATATATAAAATTTAGCATTAAAATTGTCGCACATATATTTAAAAATTAATTGGATTAAAGAATTTTTCAAAATTTCTGAGAATGTAAGGCCAACGTAAGATTTTACACGGAACTAGTTTCCATTTTCGCGCGTAAGACTACGTCATAAAGACAGAGGAGGGGGTATAGACAGCGGACTTCAGACGCGCAGCGTAGACTTCCCTTAGTCATCTTACGACTGTGCTGTGAGGAGGGTGTTTTGCTCGGTGGTTTCAAATCCTTTGTGTGCAGTTGTGTGAATCTCTTCTGTATTGTTCTACAACAAACAGGAGCCGGATACAGGTTGGTATACTTTTTACTTACTCAATAATTAGGTGAAATAATTGAGAAAGCATGGCGAGGACAAAGAAGGGACTTTCGAAAACTAACGCCGACAAGCCAGAAACTGAACGGTTACTAACTTGGATTGACGAAGTTCGCCGCAAAAGATCAAAGTGTCGCCGAAAGCGCAGACGCGATTTACGGATTGAAGCAATGCTGACGTGCGCTCTTTCCAAAGCTAAAAATGATTTACGCATCCGGCGATTATCAGCAGCTTCAAAATGGCAGAAATATAAAAAACAATGCTTGAAGAAGAAGGTATATTATACAAATTATGAGCTCTACAATGGTGAGGACACGGAAAATCCGGGATCGTCTCAACAGAATCCCCGGGAGGAGCTATCGTGTCCTGAATTGGGCAGTTTAGACGATGTCGTGCCTAAGTTGGCAGAAATAAAAGTAACGTTACAACGCTGAAGTAGCGGGAAAAATGCAAGCGATCAGGTTTGGAAGACCTAACTGTGACAAGAGGATTTCTCGCAACGTTTTATCTACCTAATGCGTAGAGATTTCAACAACTATATGGAATCTCGAGCGATTACGGAGCACCGTGTATTACGTCGGTGCTGCAAGAATAGAAATTGCATTACTATCTTGATGTATATATGGATATTTTCTGTTTGCAGTCTCACCGTTCGAGATGGCATTGGGACAAGCGGAGGGAGTTGGTGTTCGCAACGATGCTGAAGCGTACTGCACGCTCGGGGACCCCATGTTCTCCAGTCTCTGCGCCTTTCGTTGGCTTAGTTTATATATTATATTGTATGCATTGGTTTGGTAATATACGTAATAATGAGCGTTCGAAGTATGTTCGAAGAGTGTTTGATCCGATATTTTTTATTTTCAGAAATATATACTTTGCATGTCTTATAGTTTAAAGAAAATTTGTATAGTACATTTTAGCTTGTAGATTTAGTAGTATCGTTTCTAATATTCGCTCCATTATTCTGTACGTCAAGATTTTGTATATTTGCTTAATGTTGATTAACAGTTTTGTAGACTTTAAGAAATGAAATGAAATTAATAAAATTTGGAAAATGTTTACAATTTTTCTGCAATCTTCTAGTTCATATTAATGGCAAAAGTGCTTTTCTGCCCCGCATACTACACATAACAAATTTCTGTCGCAGGCAAGAGACCCGTACATGAACCCAGGCTGTTGGCGGTCATCGGCAACATTATTTGGCCTGTCTGTGTATGAGATAAGGAGCGACGAGAGAGGATTGGTACGGCATAAGGAAGGGGGGAAATGTGTTTCTTTTTAGAAAATCGTGCATGAAGTTTTCTGGCTGACGAATGGGTTGCACCATGATCAAGTTGTACATAAACGTATCATCTCTCCGCGCTTCCGTATCTTGAACATCCAAGCATCAACTAATTCGAAAATCGTCTGACGCGCGAAACTCATAGGCTTATTGTGACGTACTACAGCAAATTGTAGCAAATCTTATTTGGTGGGCTCTAATACCTTTTGTTTTCTCATGTCCGGGGAAGTTTTTTCATAGCTTGTACCACCAGGTTGTATGCGAGTTGTCGAAGCACACAAGACAAGCCTCCGGTGAATATCAATAAGGAGAGACAGCGCTAGGGGTAATGGCCCCTCCTAACGCCAATTCAATAGTCAGGAAATATTAGGACTGGCTAGAACTAGAGAACGAGTGAAGGGGGTGCAACTGAAGTTAATTCATTAGAGAATCCTGGAGCACCTCTGTCATACGCGTCGGGCGGTCATCGTGGAGTTTTAGTCGGTAAGAGTCCGACACTACTCTGCTGTTACGCAATTACTGCAACAGCGGAGTGTCCATGAGGATTTCTCCACGTAAAAAAAAAAAAAGAAAAAAAAGGTTGTATGTTAGTTACTCTGGCTTATCAATATGCTCTGTTCAAAGTTTACCAAGCTGAATACTGTCACAGGCCTCTATCTTCCTTAATAAGAGCTGTAGGGGATCGAATAATGAGACTACCAAAATGTGTACTCGTTAGTGTATTTAAAACAGATCTTGTCGCGAAACGATATTTATACAGACGTTTAGTCACAGTTTATACTGAATCGTTTGCGCTCACGTTCGTTTATTCATAATCGTCAGAAGAAGGTCAAAAGATACAAATTCGTCTTGTTTTACGGTTACATGTAGCGGCGCCATTATTTTGCCGGAGTTCATAATTCCTTACAATACCTCTAAATATTCCGAAGCAAAACAACAACTTGGTTTGAAGCAAATTCTAACTCTTGTGCCGCTACAGAGCTTTTTAAGGTATGGAGTAAATTGAATGCATCTTTGTTGAGTCTAGATGATCCAGAATGGCGAACTACCGCAAGTAGAGCAACTAATCGAAATACTAGACATGCACATATACGTAATATGTTTAACATGGATAGGAAATTGTTTTGAAATTTAACAATCATTGCAATAATTACGTCGGTTCGGAAGTCGTATTACTAGATACTTATTGTAATATCGTAAAGTAATTCGAATTAGAAATCAGTTGAAAATAGAAAAACCGTGTACGTCGTGTTTCTGTGCTTCGTTTACATTTAAGAGTGCCTACGTGACTAAAGGCACGTAGTTGGTAGTTCTTACATAGGTATGAGGGAAACAATAGACAACGTTAGAAGAAGGACGGTTTCGCTACGCAAGGCGAATCGAAAAGTGTGCGTGTTGCGAGAATCAGAGCTAATTGAGTCGTCGAAGAGTAGAGTCGTTAGAGGTATCGAGTCGTCGAAGAGTAGAGTCGTGAGAATTGATAGAGTTGTTAGAGAGAGAGAGGGAGAGTGTGTGTGTGTTAGATTCGTTGTGACGAGAGTGGTAAAATAACTGTAAAGTTATTTGATATAGATGCGAGTATTGCATTTAGTTTCCGTTAAATAAATATCGTTTCCTGTCCAATTTATATTTGTATATTCAATTTAATATTAATAAATTGTAAGTAATCGGGAAAAGATTTCTATCCTTATTTTCCGATTTTACATTATTTTCACAGATTTCAATTCACTTATTCATTGATTGATATTAGGACAAATGAGGAACTTCGCATCTAATTAGATTAACAAATAAAATGTATTGTTCCTGATAAATGGTATGCAGAATAGTATAGGAAATAGAAGACTGGTTTATATTACCGTTCAAGTGACTGATAGTAGGAAAGCAGTGATGGAACATGAGGCAACGTAATATAAAATTGAATCCCTGAGTATAGCATGCAGATAATATTTTGAGTGTTGACGGAGGACAAAATTATGCACATTCCTTTTTCAATTCCGAGGAAATACATCAACGATGAGTCAGTTGTCAAAACACGATGGAAATTGCTCATTGTCAATTGAACAAGTTTGACATAATTACAAAAGCTTAAGATTTAACTTGAAATTTTTTTGAAGAAATTTATTTTTATTATACCTGATGTCAAGCGCGGTATTAAGTATCATGCTTTTATAACTATTGTTTTAAATATTTTTGTGTTGAAATAATGTCGTTTGGGTGTCTGTTTTGTACTGGAGGAGTACCCGAAATAATTATACTCGTCGCGTACAGCTAAACAGCTACAGGCAGTTGTTTGTATTCCTGGAACGCGTTGGATTCGTGTTTGCATGGTACGTTGATTGGAATGACTTAGAGGTGGGTTACTGGGGGTGCGAGTAATTATGTTTCAGCCAGGATTGGATAGAGAACGCGTTTCTAATGGTCTCTAGAAAAGGTTTCTAATTGGATCGTTATAGATGTCGAATCCTTTCTGCTAAATACGTTTTGGGAGACATTAAGTTCATAAAGGTCATATTTTTAAAGAGGAGGAGAGAGGTGGTATGCATTGGATAAAGGTAACAATTTTATATGCAGGATGTTACGCCACGAGTCTCACCACAGGCTGTATTTTCTAACCGTCGCTCGCGGTCCTACAACGTCGCAGGCGGACCATCTTATCTGCCCGCCGGATCATATACAATGTATCGACGAGAGCATAGTTGTCGCCAAGCAGCGAGCTCTAGAAACGTCGATTTTTGACCGTTACGATTTTCACACAAGAAGAGGTATACGTGATCATAGGCGCGAGCGGTGGCGTGACCCGAGCATAGTGGGGGTCGTCTTCCAAATGAGACAAAGGAATAATCGAAGGGCGATCAGTTCCTTCTGCCGAGTCAAACGTGACACTTCGACAAATCTGACGAGCAAACGAATTTATCTAGAGAGTCCGCAAAGTCGAGTCAAATTTCTGTAATATAATCATCATATTATTGTAAAATATATTATTCTATGTAAACCTGTTAATACAGTGTTACATTCATTAAACGACCTCTGTTATCTTAACCGAAACAGGGGAACGACTATTTCGCGGCGTTGATTAACATAATCGTAGCGAATATTTACGCCTCTCGCTGAAGCGTTTTCCTAACGACCGCGTCTCTCCGCGAACGGTCGTAACATTTGGTCCTTCGAGCCGGATACAGTGGCAAGTGAAAAGTGCACGCCAGTGACATCCACTACCATACAGTGCCACGTGAATCCAATAGAAACGGCAGCAGAAGCGTTACCACTCCAGTGAAGTCAGTAGCGCCAGGGACCATCAGTTTTGAAGAGGCATAACCCTCTTGAAAACGCAAGAACGCAACCACGCAGCCTCACGCCAACAACTAGAGGGTCGACTTCAGTAAGAACACGTCTTACACATTAAACGAGACACACACGGTGACGAGTAACATTTAAACTCGCAACCACAAGGTAAGCTCGTTCACTGCATTCTTTTCACAATCTGCTATACCAATGGAAAACACAGAGAAACTTACCTCCTTGCATCGGAGACGAGGCTTTCAAATCGGTCGATTTACCTTTCTATCGAAACGACTCGATGAATACGAAAAATCTAGACAACCGAATAAGGCCCATTTAACGGCCTATACGACACTACTCGACGACACGTGGAAACAATATCGATTGTTACAAGAGAATTAGAAGATTTAGGGGAGATAGACGACGCGCGCGTTTCCCAAGTAACCGACACATATTACAATCTGGTAATACGAATACACACTCTCATGGATGATACACCAGCATCGTCGTCGAAATCACAAGGCTGCGAGTCATCTAATGTCGCCGAGCCGACATCAATTAAACTGCCCTGAAATTCACCTGCCTACTTTCGACGGTACCATCGAAAATTGGCATTCATTTTACGACTCCTTCTTATCCACTATCGATCGAAGCGAGCGACTTACACCCGTGCAGAAATCCCACTACCTACGATCCTCTTTGACCGGAAAGGCCGCGCGAAGCATACAATCGTTAGATGTCACCGAGTTAAATCATTCGATCGCTATTGACGTTCTGAAGGAAAAATTCGACTGCCACAGTCAAGTCTGCATGCGCCACTGGGACTTGATTTTTGACTATCCGAAAATAACCAAAGAGACACCCGAAGCGATAGATGATTTTCTTGAGACGGTCAAGGTAAACCTCCAAGCGTTAGAAAAACTCGGTGAACCAGTTACCTCAAATGTCGCTCTTATAAAATTATTCACATCGAAGCTACCCTCAGCCATCATTCGCAAATGGCAGCGCACATTGCCGGACGAGAAAATGCCGTCATATACGCATCTGGTAGACTTTCTGAAAACACGGACGAACGGCGACAGGACAAGTTCAGCATCAACCGTGATAAAATGAGAGCCCGATCAACACAAACGTCAGCGATCGAACGCACCGCGAAGTTACGCATTCACAACTACACATAATACGTTGGTGTGTCCGAATTGTCAAGGACAACACGAATTATGGAATTGTGACGTCTTCAAAGCGAAGTCGCCTAAAAAACGCCTTGAAATCGCCAAGAGGGCGTCTCTATGTACCAATTGTTTAGGTAAGGGACACGCTATTACTCATTGCTCCGCCGGTTCATGTCGCATCTGCAGGCAGCGACACCATACATACCTACATCAAGACCATGGTCATAGCAAATCACGACCACGTGTAAGCCGATCATCGAGCGATCGATCACCCAACGGTCGATCTTCGCCTAGTTCACCGACCCCGCGATCGTCACATCGTTCGAGACGCGCATCCACGTCTCCCCGATCGTCTCCGCGAACATCACCGAAACGTGAATCTCGGTTATCGCGAACGACGGCATCGGGATCAAATATATCGTCCAGTCCTAGACGACAAGGAAAACAATGACGTCATCAAACGACCTTGTTAGGGTCCGAACCACAGAAAACGGACTCATTGACCTCGCTTCCTTCTGAACCACTGCAGCACGATTTGTTAGTCACAGCGCAGGTCAACGTATTGAACAATAAAGTTCAACCATTCCGTTGTAGAGCTCTGCTAGACACCGGCTCTAGCATGAACTTTATCACCGAAAAACTCGCTGATTCGCTAAAACTTAACCAACGGAAACGTTAGGTCCCAATCGGAACACTCAACACGTTATCGACAACCTCGAAACGTTACATCACGGCCACGATCACCTCCATCGACGGCACATACGAACGCACCTTGACGTTCCTAATCATACCGACAATATCGCCTTGGGTCCCAGATCAACCCGTAGATCGCTCAATAATACATATACCGAGGAATCTCCAACTAGCCCGGTAAATACCTTCGCTCCTCTGGACACACCGACGATAATTGACGCAGTTCGATATCCTTGTAAACCGACGCCAGGCGTTTCTTGCCTCGTAAAGACGAATCTTTCGAACGGTGTCATTCGCGTTCAATTCGTTTTTCTAGCGAGGGGCCTCGAATCTTTAAACGACGAGAAACCTAATCACTTTCAGACAACTTTCGTTTAAAGACGAAAGAACGTAAAGAACTGGGTTCGGCCTTCTCCCATCTGCGTATCTTTCGGGGAGTCGATTGCGATGGTCATCTCCTTTGTCGGATACGATTCGAATTGGTCGAATAAGCTGGCAAGTGCTAGATCCGTCTCATCTCCTTCTTCCGTCGAATATTAGCCGAAAAATCTTGCCACCGTATTACGCCGAAACATTCGACGATGTTCATTCGCAAGCGATAAAGCTTCGCTACTGTTCGCGATCGGCGCTGCTCTACTACGAAATATCAAATTTATCGCGTAGCCGTGTACACGGGAGAAGGAAAGAGATCGTAAGGGCGGTATTTACCCACCGCGAGAGACAGGCTACGAAAGACGAGCACGAGCGACTACAAAGTTCAATCGGGCTCGATAAAGCTTAACTTGCTCCGCGGAGAGCGGCCATTTGGAATTCTAGTGGCGTGTACGGTGTGCTCGGTGCGTTAACGAGTTCGATCGTCATCGTAAATAAGCAACCAGCGGTCCGAAAAATCTCGCCACGGTCAAGAAGACTTAAGAAGCCGTTCGCGGAAGATGGGCGGCGCCACCCGCTATTTCTCGGCCGGAAATTACAGGTGACTTAGCGCGGTCTCTCTGCCCCCGCTTCTCTCGACAGACAGAGAGAAGAGGGCGCGGGCGCATCGTAAAATCCAAGCGAAGAGAAAGAAAGAGAGAGAGAGAGAGAGGCGTCGCTCGTCGAAAAAATCAGACGCGATCTTTCGCGCTTTCGTCGACAGTTTCTGCCTCGCCGTTACGTTTCTACCGCCACCGCTGTATTTCGAAACGGAAGGGGGACGCGATTCCGTCTGTCGGCTTTCTTCCTGCACGCTTCGTTGTGCACCGTCGCGCGTATTTAGACGCTGGAAACGAGAATTACAAAAATTTCGTGGAGCAGTTGCTCCAACTCTTCTCGTTTCTCGCCATTGAAGTCGCAGGTGTCAGGTCGCGCGATCGATACAACCCCCGTTAAAGGATCGAAACGGTGTTCGTTTGCGATTCTAGGCAAAATCGTTTCCTATTTAGCGTGAAAGTTGCAATCGTTTCTCTCGTCTAGTTAGCGCGCAAGCTTCTTCTCCTTTCCTTTCACTCGTTAGAAGCGAAATAGTTCAGAGATCCTCGCAGCGTTTCAAACATCCCGATGACTCTCTTCGTTCCATTGTCTTCGTCCCGTTGTCTTCGAAACGTTAATTTATTCGTTCGTTCTGTCTCTCTCTCTCTCTCTACCCGTTCTTCTGCTCGCCCATCCACCTACTCGTTCGTTCCTTTAATAGTTTTCTTTTCCGCGACCGCACGTTCGTTTCGCCGTTCGCCAAAGATGCGCGAATTTTTCAAACTTCGCTTTCTACGCTTTCTACGCTTTCTGCGCGAACACGGAGTGACAGATCGTGGAACGGGAGGCTTGTATCCACGCGGCACTACGATTTAAGGAAACGTATCGTCGGTGGTTAGCTCGACTTCGTAAATAAATCTTTGCCGGATAGAGCTAAATACGATATTCGGCCCGATTGCTCCCGCTCTTTCACCTCCGGTGATTTATGTGAAACCGTGGCCGCTAGCGTGCCCGTACATCCGTTTTCCCGTTCTATCCTTCCCCCCTTTGGGACCGGTCATTTTTTAGCGACTGTTTCTCAAGATTTTATCCGTAATTATCCTCGCTGGATTCGCGAAAATGAACAGCCGTTGCTTGCTGTCTTCTCGACGAATGGTCCTTCGGGGGGGAAAACATCCAAGTTGGTGAAAAAAACGAAGACAGTTTGCTTTAGCATCGCGAAATTAAATCGAATAAGATTCTTCGTCCTATTATATTCACAACAACGCAGGCCCGCGCGAGCGCTCGCTAACGGCGTCCAGAGCACGTAGGCACCGCGGCGGATCGGTTCCTTCGTTCTGCCGCTGGTCGCGATAAAACTCGGTGTCTTTTTGCAGCGAGGTAATTTTTGCGACAGCACGGGACGTTTGGAACGTTGCGAAAAGAAGGGGCGCGCACGCGGACGTTCGCGAGAAGCGAACAGCGGTGGCGAGGGAGTTTCGCGGACGTGGTCGACGGACCGTGAACGATCGCGAGCGCGGAATACGAGCGGAAGACGGAAAAAACCCGCCTCGAACACCGACACCGTGATCGCTTCGCTAGGCAACGCCGCGCATCAAAATTGTAAATTTCCGAAGAAAGTCGCCGTGCTCGTTCCCGGGAGAGCAGATCCTTTCGTTTACGTTCTCGCGTACATCCGATTCTTTCGTATGGAGCGTGCCGCGTTTTCGTTTCTCGGCTCGACGCTCGAACCTGGTGGACCGGGCGGAAATTTCCATCCAAAGTAGGAAGCGGCGGCGAGCTCCGACGAAACCTGGTTTCGCTCGGCGTTTCGAGCACGGCGTACGATTCGCGCCACGTCTGTGCTTGGTACCCGGCTTTCGCGCGAGTTGGCAGACACGCGTGCAACAGCGTTCGACGCAGTGTCAGCGTTCGCAGAGAGAAGAGGGTAACGCTGTGCGTCGTAGCGTGCCTGTGCGCGACAGCAGCCTGCTCTCTCGGTGATCCGACGACGACGATGATACGTTCGTATCGTATGCGGTACATGGTGGCCTAGGTTTCGGCCGAGGCTTGGCCACCATGTAGACCGAAACGCAGACGGGAGCGTAGAGCGGAACGTAGAGTGGCGGAGGAGAGGGCGAAGGAGAGAAGGACGAGAAGGTCGGTAGATCGGAGTGGATGAGAGTGGATGAGAAGCGGTCGTTGGAGCGGCGCTGGATGGGGAGAGGTAAGCCCGTGTCGCGCAAGTGTGCGCCGTTATACGTACTCGCGTACATCTGCGAGAACTAGTTAGCCGACGCTTGGTGGTTGCGGCGTCGGGGTGGTGGCCGGCCGGGATCGATTCTGGGACCACACGGCATCATCCTCCAACCGTCAACGACCTGCTCGACCTAACCCTCCCTTCTCGTTCCTTCTCGCTCGTCCACGTTCGCAAAACCAAGCTTCTCCCTCTCGCACCGCTTCATCGCTCCCACCAGCCGTCCGTGCACTCGCCTTCTCCTTATGCAACTCCTCTATCACGGGCAAATAAAGCCTGCATATCCGGCCTAAGAGTAGTCCGATCCCGATCCGGCGCGGTTCCACTCTCCCGCTTCGAGTTCTCGCGTGTGTCGAGTCGTTAAGTATCGCAGGGGGTTCGACGTTCCAGACGTCGTCGTCGCCGCGTCGTCTCGATCGGAGACGCACTCGTCGAGGATCTTTCCGTCGAGAGTTCGATCGGATTGCAGCTCGCAGAACGAGGCCGGATTAACAGCGATCGAAATACGCCCGAAGAATGGCGACGCGTTATCATCAGGCTGTCGACCCTCGTAATTCCGGGCCTCGAGGTCCGGTCGTCGATAATATCCGGTAAATCGGCTGTACGAATTCGAATCGTTCGAACCACGGAAAGCAACTCGATGTAAATGCGACTAGATCGGTCGTAGGTAAACGGTGTCTCGTTAACGACCGTTTTAAATAAGAAACCGTCGATAATAAACATGTCGTTGGCGATTCTAGAAACTAAATGCGCGCACAGACGTTACATCCCCTCGATTCGATCGACGAATCTATGTCTTCCTATCGCTACGCAATTTATAACGGCAACGATTTTGGGCGGGTTGCAACCTCGTTGCCGGGGATCGCGACTCTCGACAAAAAAGACGGATAATTCGCTAGACCCACGCAGGCTATACTAGGGAATCCGCCAGGGCATAGGATTTATCGTCTTTGCCGCGGAACGATCTCCGCGTAAGGTCCAGCGACGCCGAAGGCAAACCCGGAAACACAGTTTGTCCGTATTCTTAAAGAATCGATTCGTCTTTTCGAGAGATTCTCCTCGTTGGCGTAAGCGCAAACGCGCTCGATCGGTTACCTCTATTTTCGTTTTTTTCTCTGGGTAGCGCGTCGAGCGAAAAGCGGGTGTGAGTGGCTTGACGGCTCGAGAGATTGCGATCGAGGATTCCCGATGTTCTTCTCTGACGGATCGTCGATATACGTAGAACGCGACGAGGTACAACTCGATGCCGCGTCGCGCGTTTCAGAGGATATCAGCCCCTTTCTCTCGCGATCCAGCAAGAAACGACGAGACGAGCGAAGGAGGAGGTGTCAACCTCGACTGCGGTACCTGCGCCGACGACGCGATCCGAACGTAGCGATTGGAAGGTCGCTTTAAGCGTTAATTTGGCGATCTCGCGATCGATCGTGATCGGTGTCGGGATCGGCGTAATACGCGCGTACGAGCGCATATTACGAGCGAAAGACGATTAAAAGGCTTCGCGCTCGTAACCGTGACACTGTCCGGGCATGCTTGTCCTTGGCTCTACGACGCCTGTCGCTCGAGATCCCATTATCTCGAATCGATTATCCAACACTTTGCATCTGCTCCGATTAGTGCAACGTCGAGGAACGAAACAATGCAAGAACTATAAAACGTAGGATATATATTAAATGATAAAGGATCGGGGTTTTGGCGCAACATTGGCGGGGCTACTTTGGCGGCTTAAAAGAGACGAATACGTGGAATACGTCGATCGATCTCTCGTATCGAGGATACAGACTGGCGAGCATAAGACGGATCAAGTTTCGAGCCACGTTTCGAAAGGGCGAATAAATTGGAATTAACGCGGCAATATACGAAACCAAGGGCTGCGATAACGTAACCCGCGGGATAAAGGCTTCCGCGTACGACTCGACGCACAATTGCCCTTTACAGTGTTCGCAGTGGAAAACGATCTGCGCACAGATCGGGGTGCGGCTTACTGCCAATTCACGGACAAAGGGTGACCGGGGACGAAAAAGAGAGCCACGGGATTCTTGGAGCGAGCGAGTTTCGTGAGAGCGGCTGGCTACGCCGTTTCTTTCGACGTTGCTCTTGTCGTGTAAAATTAAGGTAAAAATAAGGAACTTGTTAATTTCCGAAAAGGAGATGAAGTTCTTTTTATTTTTTACTCAATTTATACAATTTTTTCGGTTCGCGATGATACGCTTTCGATACTTGGATTAGTTAGGAATTTTTTTTAGACTGACTGGATGATTTTGAAGGGTGCATTTATATTCTTCCATTCGTTGGAGTGGGAGAAGGTTTTGTTTATACTTAGTGTAAAATTCGGAGAGCGGCTGGAGTGATCGAATGCCACTCAGGCGGCTGAGAACGGATGCTGACCGGACGGTCACACGCGATAAGGCGTTCGGAATTTCGGTTTGTTATATACAGCTGCTCGTCCAAATTCGTACAATTGGACGAAATTTCGAAATTGGACAAGACAATGTATCCCGTGTCAACAATGTAAAGTCACCAGGCACGTATCCTCACCCGTCGGACCATTCGGAGTGTTAGCGGGCCGTGTCGAACACTTACACATAGACATTATCGCGATGCCATATTCAAAAGGCTACCGATATTGTCTAACGTGTATCGACCGTTTTTCGCGTTGGCCCGAAGCCATTCCCATCGCCGACATGGAGGCGGCAACCGTCGCTTCGGCTCTCCTTTCCACGTGGATATCTCGTTTCGGCGTGCCCTTAAAAATAACGACTGATCAAGGACGCCAGTTCGAGTCGAACCTATTTAACGAACTATGCCGGTTGCTCGGCATCAGACATTTGCGCACGACAGCCTATCACCCCGCGTCCAACGGGATGGTAGAGCGCCTGCACCGACAACTAAAAGCAGCAATCAAATGCCACGATACGAGCAACTGGGTGGATATCTTGCCGATAGTTCTATTAGGCATACGAACAGCTATTAAAGAGGACCCAAACGCGACGGCAGCCGAAATGGTTTATGGCACCGGCATACGATTGCCGGCAGAATTTTTTATACCGACTAAACAACAGGCCAATTCGGAATTCGCAAGTCGCCTAAAAGACCGAATAGGAAAAATCAGGCCTCATCCAATTGCGCGACACGGCGAAAAGAGAACCTTCGTGTTCCGCGACCTCGAAACATCGCCTTATGTATTTCTGCGTCGCGACGCCATCGGAGACCCCTTAAAACCACCCTACGACGGGCCATATCAGGTTATAGAGCGAGGAAAAAAGACCTTCACTATTAAAGTAAATAATAAAAACGTAATAGTGTCCATAGACCGATTGAAACCCGCATTTCTATTTAACGATAATATTGAACACCATAGCACGGAAAAGCGCAATGTAACAATACCGCCCGGTGCCCGAAACGAACAAAGCGAAGGGGACTCAAGAGTTCATCACACCACACGCGCGGGCAGGAGAGTTCGATTTCCTGGTTGGTTTCAGGCGGGTCTCGGATAGGCGTTAGGAGCCGGCGAACGTGCACCCTTGCCTGTAACATTTATACATTTTTCATTTATATAGCGTTATCACTGGTAAGGGGGTACTGTGGCGGCACGGGCCACGGAACTTTTCAACGGCTCCGGATGCAAAGCGCGACGCCGCCAAAGCGCAACACCGACGTGCCCAATGTACCATCGGTATCTTCACACTCTTTCCGCCGAAATCTCGGAAGAGCATACACGTGCCAGCACTGGCGGCACATCTAATGAATGCACGCTAGTGGGGGATATCGATGGGCTACGAAGGGAAGAATCTGCGCGATCCGAAACAAAAGCAGAGTCAGTCTGTCTTGCGCCATTAAATGTGTAACTCCTCGGTACTATTTGCATAGCAACGCGTCGAATAATCTCTCGGTGTCTATCGTTATTTGTTAGTTGTTACCTATTGTCTGTTAAGTGTAATTGTTAGTTGTTAATTGTTAACTCTGATTGTTGATTAGTTCTAATTAAACTATTGTGCGTTAAAAACACCAAGAGTAGTTCCTTACGCACCTATCACCATACCACCTCAGATCATTAATATTAACATTGCACTTACAATTTGCAAGCGGTCAGATTATCAAGTTAAAGCTAATATCGACTAAAGTTAGAAAATTTCTCTGGTTGCAACGAAGTTTAAAAATCTTATGCAATAATAGAAAAGTAATAAAAAATAAAATCGTGCTTAGATATAATTCCAAACCTTTGAAATGTGTGGATTGAAATCTTCTATGAATAAGCGTTCTTTGTAATACTTTTATATCTCTGATAACGAATAACGCTCTCCGTAACGACATATTAAATTATAGTATTTACAGAAAAAAAAATAAAAAATTTGTACAATATACAACGTGTTCAGATTTGATTAATTATGACAGATGTAATTCTGACAGCAAAATTAGAAAATTCCACGTCAGATGAGAATCGAATAAAGTACGCAAACATTAACAGCATTGACAGATTCGATACTGAAAACTCGATATTTTCAATTCGATTTATCGTAAAGATGTTGTGTGCGCGCATGTGTGTGTGTCTTCATCTATTTTCTGTTACTGTCTGATACGATCAAATACGATCAATTATATAAAATATAAAGTATAGAATTTTATATTTGCGATAAATACATTACACGTTTCTGAGTATTAAATTTCGCTCTTTATTTTGAATCATCCATATCCATGACTTGACATGTATTCGAAACAGAATCCGAATTAATTATGATGAATTATGATTAATTATGATGAATTATGATTAATTATGATTAAAATAATATAAATTAACAATGACAATAAACTAAGAAAAATTATAATATATAGAAATGGACTATTGCATTTTAATCAATATTATCAAAATCTATTGTATATTTGTTTCATGATTGAATTGTTACAAATTCAGTTATGCCGTTTACATTGTATATTACTTGAAGGAAAAAACAAATCGTACAATGTTTTACTAAATTATTGATAATTAATGCTATTGATTATTTCTAAAAAATTGCCGTTAATTATTGGTGCAGTTTTACTTATTTAGAAAAATGTTTGCGGCTGTTTCAAAACCTTATAAAATTAATGATCATTTTTTTAGACACACCGTGACATAGTAGTAGAAAGTAGCAATAAATATGTTTATTGTAGACCATGTGATCTAGCATCTCAAAAAAGTATTAGGGATTTTGCAGAGCAATTTAAGAAAGATATATACCATATCCTATGTTAGAAATGAAATGAAATGAAATAACATAGCTTTGTTATATGTATAAAGTGTTCATCTATTTTTGAATACTAAATTGGGAAGAAATTCTTCCTGAACTTATTATATCTAAATCAATAGATCTATAGCATAATTTGTATTATCTGTTTCCATTGTAGAACACAAGAAAAGAAAGCTTCACATTCTTATAAATAATGCAGGAGTAATGAGATGTCCTAAGATGTATACCCAAGAAGGAATTGAATTGCAATTTGGTGTGAATCATATAGGACACTTATTACTAACAAATTTATTGTTAGACACTTTAAAAGATTCTGCACCATCAAGGATTGTAAATGTTTCAAGTAGTGCACACAAGCGTGGCAAAATTAAATTCGACGATTTGAATAATGAGAAAACCTATGAGCCTGGCGAAGCATATGCACAGAGCAAATTAGCTAATATTTTATTTACAAAGGAATTGGCAAATAAATTGAAAGGTTTTGTCATTTTAACAGAAAATAAAATTTATTTTTGAATAAATAATACAATCGATAAAGCATTATTTTTTATGTCATATAGGAACTGGTGTTACAGTGAATGCCGTCCATCCTGGTATAGTACGAACAGAAATAACGCGATATATGGGAATTTATCAAAACTTTTTAGGTAGATTGGCTGTAGATACTCTTTATTAAAACCAATAGTACATTAAAGTATGACATTCGAAGAATATTGTATAAAATTTTCACGGAGAAATATTAAAAAATACGGCAATGGCAGTAATTATTCGGACGTGTCTCGGAAAAAAGTAGAATTGCTCATAACTTGGTGCTGCATCATCTGCAATCAAAAACTCAAAGTTCATTCGTTAGGTAACAGTTTTCCCCAGGTAACGCTGGGAGGGTTTTTCGAAATTTCAATTTTTCAAATCGTTTCTTCCACTGATTTTTCAAACAATTTGTTTGAAATTATTTATTTTATTTCCTTATTTATTATTTATTTATTTTTTATTTATCTATCTTAATTTTATTTTTCCAGATTCTTCTTCGCATTTGGAAGTACTTCGAGTTCGAAAGTTCTTCACGTTTGGAAGCGCTTCGCGATTGAAATCGTCCTTATACATCTTCACCACACTTGGAGCAGTAAGTATTTTATTTCCTTCAAATCGTTTCTTCCACTGATTTTTCAAACAATTTGTTTGAAATTATTTATTTTATTTGTTTATTTACCTATCTTAATTTTATTTTTCCAGATCGTGCCTTATAACAAAACGATGGGAGAGTGCCCGCTTGGTTATAATAGCTTGCACATCAGAAGACAATCTCGTGACAATTTACCACAGAATTACGTTATGGTGAGCTTTATTTGCCCATGTGGTCAATTCATCTCGGAATTTGGCCTGCATCGCTACCTTTTATACCATCTGACGGGAAGGACGGGGCGAAGATCAGGCAACCCTCGAACACGTCCATATCTCCAGTTGCTCTCCAGCTTGCAAGCAGAAGCAATTCAGAGGTTTCCCAGGAATACGAATGAAGATGAACAAGAAGAAGAAGAAGAAGAATACTCTCCTGATCGCTAAACTAATTAGACTTGGGAACTACTTTATATGGGAACTACTACTTACTTTACTTGGGAACTGTAAATAGATGTTGTGTATAACAGGCTCATCACACATAAGTTGTATTGTACATTATAGTAAATAAACTTTATACTTCTACTTAAAAGATAGATTCTAAATTTTTCTTTATCCCTTCTATCCCTTCAATTCCAATTTATCATATAATAGGTTATAACTTCTGTCCAGGTTGTTAAAATTTCTTTAACAACTTCTGCGCTTCCTGTTTAGCATCTCGATCATCTTCGTTCTTTGCAGGATAATCAAGGGCCATTTTTAAATATTTCGTAGCTAGCTCTTTTTAATTTAATTTTAAATAGGTTTTTCCCAACATTAATAAATTTTGACTATAGAAATTAGGATCAATTTCCTCTGCAGTTTCAAAATATTTTAGAGCTTCCTCGAATGATGAAGATGGCGGTTCTCCAAATATTACAGATGCAATTTTTCTTTGATACCATGTTAAATCAGAAACTTGATAGCACCAAGTACCAAGCACGTACATAAGTGTTGGTTCTTTTGGATTTAGTTCCATTGCTCTCTGCGACATTAAACATATTCGATACAATTGCTTGACATTGTGTCAGGGAATGGAATATTTATAAGTATATATATATATATATATATATTTGTCGGATCATCACTGGAAATGGGGTTGTGGGCGTCAAATGAATCTTCTCGAGGATTAGCCATTGATATGGTACACACAGGCGTAGCTTATTACAATGATAGAATTATTACAGTCTTAACAATTGATCACGGCGGTTCGGCACTCGCGACACTAGTGACGATGCTCTCGGGCTAAATAACGAATCCGCGGCCAACGGGATGACAACAGAACGTACTCACAAAGTCCAAGTCTGAGAATAATCACTGATCGCGAAAGCGTTACTCTTTGATCGATGAGATCGCGAGCGAGAATGCCTTTTCCGTCCCGATGATGCCACACAGGAAAACTATAACGGGTGTCTAAGGATACGAGATCATCGGATTCGTCGAGAAAAGCCTTCGTTCAGAAAGTAAGGGAAATTGACGTTGCTGCTAATTGGTCAATCTCCATATCGGTGGTTAGAAAAGGATGCCAGCCGCCCTCGAGGGAAAGTTGTTAGTGGGAGACGCCGCTCGTTGAAAAGTATGTCTCCCCTATCTTCCCGTAGTTGGGACAAAGACCGTTTGTCCGTTTGAAGGACTTTAGTTAACTAAACCTTAAGATTTATAACGGGCACTCGGGCTAGCCGAACATGTACTGCGGAGACGCATCGACATCTGGCAATCATCTTACTCGAAGAATAGGGTCTGCACGTGGCGAGCCACGGGACAGAAACCGTTGGAAAGTTTACTGTCGCGTGTCGCCACAAATATTTCTTTTAAGGAGAGCTATAGAATTACTCCATACCTTTGTTAGGCAAAGCGTTCATCCCGTGACCGCGGCTACGTTCGGCGACTGACTGTCGCCTCGAGCCCAAGCTCATTGTCACAATTCTCGAACAATTACAATCGGGTTGAATAACTACAATTGTTCAATTACAGCTATAGTAGACTCTAGGTTACAATGTTGCGGGATTATCCAAAATTCCAAAGGCTCCGGTGCTCTTTCATCTCGGAGATGAATATATATATATATATATATATATTAATATAT
>NW_022884293.1:0-17038 GCF_011952255.1 Bombus vosnesenskii | reverse complement strand
AGACGGTCAAGGTAAACCTCCAAGCGTTAGAAAAACTCGGTGAACCAGTTACCTCAAATGTCGCTCTTATAAAATTATTCACATCGAAGCTGCCCTCAGCCATCATTCGCAAATGGCAGCGCACATTGCCGGACGAGAAAATGCCGTCATATACGCATCTGGTAGACTTTCTGAAAACACGGACGAACGGCGACAGGACAAGTTCAGCATCAACCGTGATAAAATGAGAGGCCGATCAACACAAACGTCAGCGATCGAACGCACCGCGAAGTTACGCATTCACAACTACACATAATACGTTGGTGTGTCCGAATTGTCAAGGACAACACGCATTATGGAATTGTGACGTCTTCAAAGCGAAGTCGCCTAAAAAACGCCTTGAAATCGCCAAGAGGGCGTCTCTATGTACCAATTGTTTAGGTAAGGGACACGCTATTACTCATTGCTCCGCCGGTTCATGTCGCATCTGCAGGCGGCGACACCATACATACCTACATCAAGACCATGGTCATAGCAAATCACGACCACGTGTAAGCCGATCATCGAGCGATCGATCACCCAACGGTCGATCTTCGCCTAGTTCACCGACCCCGCGATCGTCACATCGTTCGAGACGCGCATCCACGTCTCCCCGATCGTCTCCGCGAACATCACCGAAACGTGAATCTCGGTTATCGCGAACGACGGCATCGGGATCAAATATCTCGTCCAGTCCTAGACGACAAGGAAAACAATGACGTCATCAAACGACCTTGTTAGGGTCCGAACCACAGAAAACGGACTCATTGACCTCGCTTCCTTCTGAACCACCGCAGCACGATTTGTTAGTCACAGCGCAGGTCAACGTATTGAACAATAAAGTTCAACCATTCCGTTGTAGAGCTCTGCTAGACACCGGCTCTAGCATGAACTTTATCACCGAACAACTCGCTGATTCGCTAAAACTTAACCAACGGAAACGTTAGGTCCCAATCGGAACACTCAACACGTTATCGACAACCTCGAAACGTTACATCACGGCCACGATCACCTCCATCGACGGAACATACGAACGCACCTTGACGTTCCTAATCATACCGACAATATCGCCTTGGGTCCCAGATCAACCCGTAGATCGCTCAATAATACATATACCGAGGAATCTCCAACTAGCCCGGTAAATACCTTCGCTCCTCTGGACACACCGACGATAATTGACGCAGTTCGATATCCTTGTAAACCGACGCCAGGCGTTTCTTGCCTCGTAAAGACGAATCTTTCGAACGGTGTCATTCGCGTTCAATGCGTTTTTCTAGCGAGGGGCCTCGAATCTTTAAACGACGAGAAACCTAATCACTTTCAGACAACTTTCGTTTAAAGACGAAAGAACGTAAAGAACTGGGTTCGGCCTTCTCGCATCTGCGTATCTTTCGGGGAGTCGATTGCGATGGTCATCTCCTTTGTCGGATACGATTCGAATTGGTCGAATAAGCTGGCAAGTGCTAGATCCGTCTCATCTCCTTCTTCCGTCGAATATTAGCCGAAAAATCTTGCCACCGTATTACGCCGAAACATTCGACGATGTTCATTCGCAAGCGATAAAGCTTCGCTACTGTTCGCGATCGGCGCTGCTCTACTACGAAACATCAAATTTATCGCGTAGCCGTGTACACGGGAGAAGGAAAGAGATCGTAAGGGCGGTATTTACCCACCGCGAGAGACAGGCTACGAAAGACGAGCACGAGCGACTACAAAGTTCAATCGGGCTCGATAAAGCTTAACTTGCTCCGCGGAGAGCGGCCATGTGGAATTCTAGTGGCGTGTACGGTGTGCTCGGTGCGTTAACGAGTTCGATCGTCATCGTAAATAAGCAACCAGCGGTCCGAAAAATCTCGCCACGGTCAAGAAGACTTAAGAAGCCGTTCGCGGAAGATGGGCGGCGCCACCCGCTATTTCTCGGCCGGAAATTACAGGTGACTTAGCGCGGTCTCTCTGCCCCCGCTTCTCTCGACAGACAGAGAGAAGAGGGCGCGGGCGCATCGTAAAATCCAAGCGAAGAGAAAGAAAGAGAGAGAGAGAGAGGCGTCGCTCGTCGAAAAAATCAGACGCGATCTTTCGCGCTTTCGTCGACAGTTTCTGCCTCGCCGTTACGTTTCTACCGCCACCGCTGTATTTCGAAACGGAAGGGGGACGCGATTCCGTCTGTCGGCTTTCTTCCTGCACGCTTCGTTGTGCACCGTCGCGCGTATTTAGACGCTGGAAACGAGAATTACAAAAATTTCGTGGAGCAGTTGCTCCAACTCTTCTCGTTTCTCGCCATTGAAGTCGCAGGTGTCAGGTCGCGCGATCGATACCACCCCCGTTAAAGGATCGAAACGGTGTTCGTTTGCGATTCTAGGCAAAATCGTTTCCTATTTAGCGTGAAAGTTGCAATCGTTTCTCTCGTCTAGTTAGCGCGCAAGCTTCTTCTCCTTTCCTTTCACTCGTTAGAAGCGAAATAGTTCAGAGATCGTCGCAGCGTTTCAAACATCCCGCTGACTCTCTTCGTTCCATTGTCTTCGTCCCGTTGTCTTCGAAACGTTAATTTATTCGTTCGTTCTGTTCTCTCTCTCCCTCTCTCACTACCCGTTCTTCTGCTCGCCCATCCACCTACTCGTTCGTTCCTTTAATAGTTTTCTTTTCCGCGACCGCACGTTCGTTTCGCCGTTCGCCAAAGATGCGCGAATTTTTCAAACTTCGCTTTCTACGCTTTCTACGCTTTCTACGCTTTCTGCGAGAACACGGAGTGGAAGATCGTGGAACGGGAGGCTTGTATCCACGCGGCACTGCGATTTAAGGAAACGTATCGTCGGTGGTTAGCTCGACTTCGTAAATAAATCTTTGCCGGATGGAGCTAAATACGATATTCGGCCCGATTGCTCCCGCTCTTTCACCTCCGGTGATTTATGTGAAACCGTGGCCGCTAGCGTGCCCGTACATCCGTTTTCCCGTTCTATCCTTCCCCCCGTTGGGACCGGTCATTTTTTAGCGACTGTTTCTCAAGATTTTATCCGTAATTATCCTCGCTGGATTCGCGAAATGAACAGCCGTTGCTTGCTGTCTTCTCGACGAATGGTCCCTCGGGGAGAAAAAAGGAAAACATCCAAGTTGGTGAAAATTTGTTTGCTCTGCACCGCGAGCGTTTCTTCGACGAAGAAACACGGTTTGCTTTAGCATCGCGAAATTAAATCGAATAAGATTCTTCGTCCGATTATCTTCACAACAACGCAGGCCCGCGCGAGCGCTCGCTAACGGCGTCCAGAGCACGTAGGCACCGCGGCGGATCGGTTCCTTCGTTCTGCCGCTGGTCGCGATAAAACTCGGTGTCTTTTTGCAACGAGGTAATTTTTGCGACAGCACAGGACGTTTGGAACGTTGCGAAAAGAAGGGGCGCGCACGCGGACGTTCGCGAGAAGCGAACAGCGGTGGCGAGGGAGTTTCGCGGACGTGGTCGACGGACCGTGAACGATCGCGAGCGCGGAATACGAGCGGAAGACGCAGAAAGCCCGCCTCGAACACCGACACCGTGATCGCTTCGCTAGGCAACGCCGCGCATCAAAATTGTAAATTTCCGAAGAAAGTCGCCGTGCTCGTTCCCGGGAGAGCAGATCCTTTCGTTTACGTTCTCGCGTACATCCGATTCGTTCGTATGGAGCGTGCCGCGTTTTCGTTTCTCGGCTCGACGCTCGGACCTGGTGGACCCGGCGGAAATTTCCATCCAAAGTAGGAAGCGGCGGCGAGCTCCGACGAAACCTGGTTTCGCTCGGCGTTTCGAGCACGGCGTACGATTCGCGCCACGTCTGTGCTTGGTACCCGGCTTTCGCACGAGTTGGCAGACACGCGTGCAACAGCGGTACGACGCGGTGTCAGCGTTCGCAGAGAGAAGAGGGTAACGCTGTGCGTCGTAGCGTGCCTGTGCGCGACAGCAGCGTGCTCTCTCGGTGATCCGACGACGACGATGATACGTTCGTATCGTATGCGGTACATGGTGGCCTAGGTTTCAGCCGAGGCTTGGCCACCATGTAGACCGAAACGCAGACGGGAGCGTAGAGCGGAACGTAGAGTGGCGTAGGAGAGGGCGAAGGAGAGAAGGACGAGAAGGTCGGTAGATCGGAGTGGATGAGAGTGGATGAGAAGCGGTCGTTGGAGCGGCGCTGGATGGGGAGAGGTAAGCCCGTGTCGCGCAAGTGTGCGCCGTTATACGTACTCGCGTACATCTGCGAGAACTAGTTAGCCGACGCTTGGTGGTTGCGGCGTCGGGGTGGTGGCCGGCCGGGATCGATTCTGGGACCACACGGCATCATCCTCCAACCGTCAACGACCTGCTCGACCTAACCCTCCCTTCTCGTTCCTTCTCGCTCGTCCACGTTCGCAAAACCTAGCTTCTCCCTCTCGCACCGCTTCATCGCTCCCACCAGTCGTCCGTGCACTCGCCTTCTCCTTATGCAACTCCTCTATCACGGGCAAATAGAGCCTGCATATCCGGCCTAAGAGTAGTCCGATCCCGATCCGGCGCGGTTCCACTCTCCCGCTTCGAGTTCTCGCGTGTGTCGAGTCGTTAAGGATCGCAGGGGGATTCGACGTTCCAGACGTCGTAGTCGCCGCGTCGTCTCGATCGGAGACGCACTCGTCGAGGATCTTTCCGTCGAGAGTTCGATCGGATTGCAGCTCGCAGAACGAGGCCGGATTAACAGCGATCGAAATACGCCCCAAGAATGGCGACGCGTTATCATCAGGCTGTCGACCCTCGTAATTTCGGGCCTCGAGGTCCGGTCGTCGATAATATCCGGTAAATCGGCTGTACGAATTCGAATCGTTCGAACCACGGAAAGCAACTCGATGTAAATGCGACTAGATCGGTCGTAGGTAAACGGTGTCTCGTTAACGACCGTTTTAAATAAGAAACCGTCGATAGTAAACATGTCGTTGGCGATTCTAGAAACTAAATGCGCGCACAGACGTTACATCCCCTCGATTCGATCGACGAATCGATGTCTTCCTATCGCTACGCAATTTATAACGGCAACGATTTTGGGCGGGTTGCAACCTCGTTGCCGGGGATCGCGACTCTCGACAAAAAAGACGGATAATTCGCTAGACCCACGCAGGCTATACTAGGGAATCCGCCAGGGCATAGGATTTATCGTCTTTGCCGCGGAACGATCTCCGCGTAAGGTCCAGCGACGCCGAAGGCAAACCCGGAAACACAGTTTGTCCGTATTCTTAAAGAATCGATTCGTCTTTTCGAGAGATTCTCCTCGTTGGCGTAAGCGCCAGCGCGCTCGATCGGTTACCTCTATTTTCGTTTTTTTCTCTGGGTAGCGCGTCGAGCGAAAAGCGGGTGTGAGTGGCTTGACGGCTCGAGAGAGTGCGATCGAGGATTCCCGATGTTCTTCTCTGACGGATCGTCGATATACGTAGAACGCGACGAGGTACAACTCGGTGCCGCGTCGCGCGTTTCAGAGGATATCAGCCCTTTTCTCTCGCGATCCAGCAAGAAACGACGAGACGAGCGAAGGAGGAGGTGTCAACCTCGACTGCGGTACCTGCGCCGACGACGCGATCCGAACGTAGCGATTGGAGGGTCGCTTTAAGCGTTAATTTGGCGATCTCGCGATCGATCGTGATCGGTGTCGGGATCGGCGTAATACGCGCGTACGAGCGCATATTACGAGCGAAAGACGATTAAAAGGCTTCGCGCTCGTAACCGTGACACTGTCCGGGCATGCTTGTCCTTGGCTCTACGACGCCTGTCGCTCGAGATCCCATTATCTCGAATCGATTATCCAACACTTTGCATCTGCTCCGATTAGTGCAACGTCGAGGAACGAAACAATGCAAGAACTATAAAACGTAGGATATATATTAAATGATAAAGGATCGGGGTTTTGGCGCAACATTGGCGGGGCTACTTTGGCGGCTTAAAAGAGACGAATACGTGGAATACGTCGATCGATCTCTCGTATCGAGGATACAGACTGGCGAGCATAAGACGGATCAAGTTTCGAGCCACGTTTCGAAAGGGCGAATAAATTGGAATTAACGCGGCAATATACGAAACCAAGGGCTGCGATAACGTAACCCGCGGGATAAAGGCTTCCGCGTACGACTCGACGCACAATTGCCCTTTACAGTGTTCGCAGTGGAAAACGATCTGCGCACAGATCGGGGTGCGGCTTACTGCCAATTCACGGACAAAGGGTGACCGGGGACGAAAAAGAGAGCCACGGGATTCTTGGAGCGAGCGAGTTTCGTGAGAACGGCTGGCTACGCCGTTTCTTTCGACGTTGCTCTTGTCGTGTAAAATTAAGGTAAAAATAAGGAACTTGTTAATTTCCGAAAGGGAGATGAAGTTCTTTTTATTTTTTACTCAATTTATACAATTTTTTCGGTTCGCGATGATACGCTTTCGATACTTGGATTAGTTAGGAATTTTTTTTAGACTGACTGGATGATTTTGAAGGGTGCATTTATATTCTTCCATTCGTTGGAGTGGGAGAAGGTTTTGTTTATACTTGGTGTAAAATTCGGAGAACGGCTGGAGTGATCGAATGCCACTCAGGCGGCTGAGAACGGATGCTGACCGGACGGTCACACGCGCTAAGGCGTTCGGAATTTCGGTTTGTTATATACAGCTGCTCGTCCAAATTCGTACAATTGGACGAAATTTCGAAATTGGACAAGACAATGTATCCCGTGTCAACAATGTAAAGTCACCAGGCACGTATCCTCACCCGTCGGAACATTCGGTGAGTTAGCGGGCCGTTTCGAACACTTACACATAGACATTATCGCGATGCCATATTCAAAAGGCTACCGATATTGTCTAACGTGTATCGACCGTTTTTCGCGTTGGCCCGAAGCCATTCCCATCGCCGACATGGAGGCGGCAACCGTCGCTTCGGCTCTCCTTTCCCCGTGGATATCTCGTTTCGGCGTGCCTTTAAAAATAACGACCGATCAAGGACGCCAGTTCGAGTCGAACCTATTTAACGAACTATGCCGGTTGCTCGGCATCAGACATTTGCGCACGACAGCCTATCACCCCGCGTCCAACGGGATGGTAGAGTGCCTGCACCGACAACTAAAAGCAACAATCAAATGCCACGATACGAGCAACTGGGTGGATATCTTGCCGATAGTTCTATTAGGCATACGAACAGCTATTAAAGAGGACCTAAACGCGACGGCAGTCGAAATGGTTTATGGCACCGGCATACGATTGCCGGCAGAATTTTTTATACCGACTAAACAACAGGCCAATTCGGAATTCGCAAGTCGCCTAAAAGACCGAATAGGAAAAATCAGGCCTCATCCAATTACGCGACACGGCGAAAAGAGAACCTTCGTGTTCCGCGACCTCGAAACATCGCCTTCTGTATTTCTGCGTCGCGACGCCATCGGAGACCCCTTACAACCACCCTACGACGGGCCGTATCAGGTTATAGAGCGAGGAAAAAAGACCTTCACTATTAAAATAAATAATAAAAACGTAATAGTGTCCATAGACCGATTGAAACCCGCATTTCTACTTAACGATAATATTGAACTCCATAGCACGGAAAAGCGCAATGTAACAATACCGCCCGGTGCCCGAAACGAACAAAGCGAAGGGGACTCAAGAGTTCATCACACCACACGCGCGGGCAGGAGAGTTCGATTTCCTGATTGGTTTCAGGCGGGTCTCGGATAGGCGTTAGGAGCCGGCGAACGTGCACCCTTGCCTGTAACATTTATACATTTTTCATTTATATAGCGTTATCACTGGTAAGGGGGTACTGTGGCGGCACGGGCCACGGAACTTTTCAACGGCTCCGGATGCAAAGCGCGACGCCGCCAAAGCGCAACACCGACGTGCCCAATGTACCATCGATATCTTCACACTCTTTCCGCCGAATTCCCGGAAGAGCATACACGTGCCAGCACTGGCGGCACATCTAATGAATGCACGCTAGTGGGGGATATCGATGGGCTACGAAGGGAAGAATCTGCGCGATCCGAAACAAAAGCAGAGTCAGTCTGTCTTGCGCCATTAAATGTGTAACTCCTCGGTACTATTTGCATAGCAACGCGTCGAATAATCTCTCGGTGTCTATCGTTATTTGTTAGTTGTTACCTATTGTCTGTTAAGTGTAATTGTTAGTTGTTAATTGTTAACTCTGATTGTTGATTAGTTCTAATTAAACTATTGTTCGTTAAAAACACCAAGAGTAGTTCCTTACGCACCTATCACCATACCACCTCAGATCATTAATATTAACATTGCACTTACAATTTGTAAGCGGTCAGATTATCAAGTTAAAGCTAATATCGACTAAAATTAGAAAATTTCTCTGGTTGCAACGAAGTTTAAAAATCTTATGCAATAATAGAAAAGTAATAAAAAATAAAATCGTGCTTAGATATAATTCCAAACCTTTGAAATGTGTGAATTGAAATCTTCTATGAATAAGCGTTCTTTGTAATACTTTTATATCTCTGATAACGAATAACGCTCTCCGTAACGACATATTAAATTATAGTATTTACAGAAAAAAATAAAAAATTTGTACAATATACAACGTGTTCAGATTTGATTAATTATGACAGATGTAATTCTGACAGCAAAATTAGAAAATTCCACGTCAGATGAGAATCGAATAAAGTACGCAAACATTAACAGCATTGACAGATTCGATACTGAAAACTCGATATTTTCAATTCGATTTATCGTAAAGATGTTGTGTGCGCGCGTGTGTGTGTGTCTTCATCTATTTTCTGTTACTGTCTGATACGATCAAATACGATCAATTATATAAAATATAAAGTGTAGAATTTTATATTTGCGATAAATACATTACACGTTTCTGAGTATTAAATTTCGCTCTTTATTTTGAATCATCCATATCCATGACTTGACATGTATTCGAAACAGAATCCGAATTAATTATGATGAATTATGATTAATTATGATTAAAATAATATAAATTAACAATGACAATAAACTAAGAAGAATTATAATATATAGAAATGGACTATTGCATTTTAATCAATATTATCAAAATCTATTGTATATTTGTTTCATGATTGAATTGTTACAAATTCAGTTATGCCGTTTACATTGTATATTACTTGAAGGAAAAAACAAATCGTACAATGTTTTACTAAATTATTGATAATTAATGCTATTGATTATTTCTAAAATATTGCCGTTAATTATTGGTGCAGTTTTATTTATTTAGAAAAATGTTTGCGGCTGTTTCAAAACCTTATAAAATTAATGATCATTTTTTTAGACACGCCGTGACATAGTAGTAGAAAGTAGCAATAAATATGTTTATTGTAGACCATGTGATCTAGCATCTCAAAAAAGTATTAGGGATTTTGCAGAGCAATTTAAGAAAGATATATACCATATCCTATGTTAGAAATGAAATGAAATGAAATAACATAGCTTTGTTATATGTATAAAGTGTTCATCTATTTTTGAATACTAAATTGGGAAGAAATTCTTCCTGAACTTATTATATCTAAATCAATAGATCTATAGCATAATTTGTATTATCTGTTTCCATTGTAGAACACAAGAAAAGAAAGCTTCACATTCTTATAAATAATGCAGGAGTAATGAGATGTCCTAAGATGTATACCCAACAAGGAATTGAATTGCAATTTGGTGTGAATCATATAGGACACTTTTTACTAAGAAATTTATTGTTAGACACTTTAAAAGATTGTGCACCATCAAGGATTGTAAATGTTTCAAGTAGTGCACACAAGCGTGGCAAAATTAAATTCGACGATTTGAATAATGAGAAAACCTATGAGCCTGGCGAAGCATATGCACAGAGCAAATTAGCTAATATTCTATTTACAAAGGAATTGGCAAATAAATTGAAAGGTTTTGTCATTTTAACAGAAAATAAAATTTATTTTTGAATAAATAATACAATCGATGAAGCATTATTTTTTATGTCATATAGGAACTGGTGTTACAGTGAATGCCGTCCATCCTGGTATAGTACGAACAGAAATAACGCGATATATGGGAATTTATCAAAACTTTTTAGGTAGATTGGCTGTAGATACTCTTTATTAAAACCAATAGTACATTAAAGTATGACATTCGAAGAATATTGTATAAAATTTTCACGGAGAAATATTAAAAAATACGGCAATGGCAGTAATTATTCGGACGTGTCTCGGAAAAAAGTAGAATTGCTCATAACTTGGTGCTGTATCATCTGAAATCAAAAACTCAAAGTTCATTCGTTAGGTAACAGTTTTCCCCAGGTAACGCTGGGAGGGTTTTTCGAAATTTCAATTTTTCAAATCGTTTCTTCCACTGATTTTTCAAACAATTTGTTTGAAATTATTTATTTTATTTCCTTATTTATTATTTATTTATTTTTTATTTATCTATCTTAATTTTCTTTTTCCAGATTCTTCTTCGCATTTGGAAGTACTTCGAGTTCGAAAGTTCTTCACGTTTGGAAGCGCTTCGCGATTGAAAGCGTCCTTATACATCTTCACCACACTTGGAGCAGTAAGTATTTTATTTCCTTCACATCGTTTCTTCCACTGATTTTTCAAACAATTTGTTTGAAATTATTTATTTTATTTGTTTATTTACCTATCTTAATTTTATTTTTCCAGATCGTGCCTTATAACAAAACGATGGGAGGGTGCCCGCTTGGTTACAATAGCTTGCACATCAGAAGACAATCTCGTGACAATTTACCACAGAATTACGTTATGGTGAGCTTTATTTGCCCATGTGGTCAATTCATCTCGGAATTTGGCCTGCATCGCTACCTTTTATACCATCTGACGGGAAGGACGGGGCGAAGACCAGGCAACCCTCGAACACGTCCATATCTCCAGTTGCTCTCCAGCTTGCAAGCAGAAGCAATTCAGAGGTTTCCCAGGAATACGAATGAAGATGAACAAGAAGAAGAAGAAGAAGAATACTCTCCTGATCGCTAAACTAATTAGACTTGGGAACTACTTTATATGGGAACTACTACTTACTTTACTTGGGAACTGTAAATAGATGTTGTGTATAACAGGCTCATCACACATAAGTTGTATTGTACATTATAGTAAATAAACTTTATACTTCTACTTAAAAGATAGATTCTAAATTTTTCTCTATCCCTTCTATCCCTTCAATTCCAATTTATCATATAATAGGTTATAACTTCTGTCCAGTTTGTTAAAATTTCTTTAACAACTTCTGCGCTTCCTGTTTAGCATCTCGATCATCTTCGTTCTTTGCAGGATAATCAAGGGCCATTTTTAAATATTTCGTAGCTAGCTCTTTTTAATTTAATTTTAAATAGGTTTTTCCCAACATTAATAAATTTTGACTATAGAAATTAGGATCAATTTCCTCTGCAGTTTCAAAATATTTTAGAGCTTCCTCGAATGATGAAGATGGCGGTTCTCCAAATATTACAGATGCAATTTTTCTTTGATACCATGTTAAATCAGAAACTTGATAGCACCAAGTACCAAGCACGTACATAAGTGTTGGTTCTTTTGGATTTAGTTCCATTGCTCTCTGCGACATTAAACATATTCGATACAATTGCTTGACATTGTGTCAGGGAATGGAATATTTATAAGTATATATATATATATATATATATTTGTCGGATCATCACTGGAAATGGGGTTGTGGGCGTCAAATGAATCTTCTCGAGGATTAGCCATTGATATGGTACACACAGGCGTAGCTTATTACAATGATAGAATTATTACAGTCTTAACAATTGATCACGGCGGTTCGGCACTCGCGACACTAGTGACGATGCTCTCGGGCTAAATAACGAATCCGCGGCCAACGGGATGACAACAGAACGTACTCACAAAGTCCAAGTCTGAGAATAATCACTGATCGCGAAAGCGTTACTCTTTGATCGATGAGATCGCGAGCGAGAATGCCTTTTCCGTCCCGATGATGCCACACAGGAAAACTATAACGGGTGTCTAAGGATACGAGATCATCGGATTCGTCGAGAAAAGCCTTCGTTCAGAAAGTAAGGGAAATTGACGTTGCTGCTAATTGGTCAATCTCCATATCGGTGGTTAGAAAAGGATGCCAGCCGCCCTCGAGGGAAAGTTGTTAGTGGGAGACGCCGCTCGTTGAAAAGTATGTCTCCCCTATCTTCCCGTAGTTGGGACAAAGACCGTTTGTCCGTTTGAAGGACTTTAGTTAACTAAACCTTAAGATTTATAACGGGCACTCGGGCTAGCCGAACATGTACTGCGGAGACGCATCGACATCTGGCAATCATCTTACTCGAAGAATAGGGTCTGCACGTGGCGAGCCACGGGACAGAAACCGTTGGAAAGTTTACTGTCGCGTGTCGCCACAAATATTTCTTTTAAGGAGAGCTATAGAATTACTCCATACCTTTGTTAGGCAAAGCGTTCATCCCGTGACCGCGGCTACGTTCGGCGACTGACTGTCGCCTCGAGCCCAAGCTCATTATCACAATTCTCGAACAATTACAATCGGGTTGAATAACTACAATTGTTCAATTACAGCTATAGTAGACTCTAGGTTACAATGTTGCGGGATTATCCAAAATGAATATATATATATATATATATATTCATCTCCGAGATGAAAGAGCACCGGAGCCTTATATATATATATATATATATATATATTAATATATTATCATGAAATATACCAGCATATGTTTCTTAGTATTATATGACTCTTTTATTTGTGCTTTTACTCCTTCATAAAGAGTCTTAGAATTAAGGAGAATCGATGCTCATTTGTGTGCAGCCCAATTATCCTCTTTTATCTCAAGTGCTTCAAGTATTAAATCATAAGCTTCGAAAATTAATTTCTTTCCATCCACTTCACTCATAATTTTAGACAATTTATACATTGCTCTACACAAACGCCATATAATTTCAATATCACCGCTATCCTATAAAAATATTCAATTTTATTATCTACATTTATAAGTGATATACATAATGTCATTACTTTATAATTTATTAGAAGGTCATGTATTTCCTGGTATTGTTCTTGCTCGTATAATGCATCGGCTTTTGCTATTAGAACTTCTTTTGTAGTTATGATTGCTTCGTTGTCACCTCTCTTTTTTGTAAGACCCCAAATACCCATAGCAGTGAACGACGATATGGTACATAATTTTGTTGTTAACATGTACTGATTGCTGCTCTAATAATGAAAACTAATTGAATAATATTGTATAATATATTAAAATTTATAGATCTGTGGCGGCACGGGCCACGGAACTTTTCAACGGCTCCGGATGCAAAGCGCGACGCCGCCAAAGCGCAACACCGACGTGCCCAATGTACCATCGGTATCTTCACACTCTTTCCGCCGAATTCTCGGAAGAGCATACACGTGCCAGCGCTGGCGGCACATCTAATGAATGCACGCTAGTGGGGGATATCGATGGGCTACGAAGGGAAGAATCTGCGCGATCCGAAACAAAAGGGCAGGCAGTGTGCCTTACGCCATTAAATGTGTAACTCCTCGGTACTATTTGCATAGCAACGCGTCGAATGATCTCTCGGTGTCTATCGTTATTTGTTAGTTGTTACCTATTGTCTGTTAAGTGTAATTGTTAGTTGTTAATTGTTAGCTCTGATTGTTGATTAGTTCTAATTAAACTATTGTTCGTTAAAAACACCAAGAGTAGTTCCTTACGCACCCATCACCATACCACCTCAAACTGGTGACCCCGACGTGATTTAACGTGATATTTAGTGAAAGAGGTGACCGTGATAGTGCTATCGTTTTTAACCACCGATTTTGAGTGCACCGCGACGATGGAAAGTAATACACAGGGAACCATAGCCAGCCAGGTGATCAGCATGTCTCCACTGCTGCCCACGAACACGGCGGCATGATTTGCCCTTCTGGAGAGATAATTCGAGGCAGCGCGAATTACGGAAGACACCATTAAGTACGTGACGCTGGCAAAATGCCTCAACGATCAACAGCTCCAGGACGTCGAAGACCTAATGACGAACCCTCCAGACATCGGACGCTACGAGAAATTAAAACATGCGCTCATTCGCAAATTATCCGATACGGACGCGACCCGGATAAAGAAGTTGGTGGAAAGCGAGGAGATGGGAGATAGAAAGCCATCCCAGTTTTACCAACACTTAAAAAAACTCTCCAGCCCCGCCACGCCCGATGATTTTACCCTCACGCTGTGGAGGAACCGATTACCCGCCCGCATCAGGCGTGTCCTCGCGGCAGTCGACGATTCGGACCCAGAAAGGTTATTGCGGCAGGCGGACCTGATCGCTAGAAGAATTCACGGAGGATTTTCAGCGCACCGCCCGGGTAACGGCAGTAATGGACCCACCAGCGCAAAACGCTGGAGTATACGAACCAATGGCCGCCGCAATCAACGTGTTGAGCGAGCAAATATCACAGTTGCAGGCACAGATGAACGCGTTGAGCATGATTAATCATCGTCGACCACGATCACGCTCGCGTTCGCGATACCACCGACGTTCGCGCTCGCGAGATCGGCCACGGCAAGACGGTCTGTGTTTCTATCATGCAAAGTTCGGAGAACGCGCGAGGAGCTGTCGTTTCCCATGCACGTGGAAGTCGGGAAACGAGACCAGCCGTCCGTAGACGCGGCAGACGACGACGGCCTGAGTTCCCGCCGCATCTTCGTTACGGACAAGGGAACGAAGATCTCTTTCCTTGTAGACACCGGCGCCGACATCAGCGTATACCCCCGCAGTAAAATCCATAGGCACGTCAAGAAAAACGCGTACGAACTATTCGCGGCCAACTGGGGGACGCGCATCGCAACGTATGGTACCACTACGATTGGCCTTAACCTGTCCCTAAGACGAGCCTTCAAGTGGAACTTCGTAATTGCTGACGTTCAAACGCCTATCATAGGCGTAGATTTTTTAAGCCATTATGGGTTGCTCGTGGACCCGCGAAACAAACAACTCCTCGACACGACAACCCAATTATCAACAAGGGGATATGCTGCCACGACGGAAGAAATATCCATCAAAACCGTAATCGGCGAATCGGTCTACCATCGACTATTGGCGGAGTTTCCGGATCTAACTCGTCCACCGGCCTTCGGACGAGAGAAAATCCGACACAGTGTGGTACACCATATTGAAACCACACTCGGGCCACCCGTCTACAGTAAACCTCGACGTCTCGCACCGGATCGTCTCAAGCAAGTCAAGGCGGATTTCGCAACAATGATCGAGCAAGGAGTGATGCGGCCATCGAGGATTCCATGGGCATCACCCCTGCATGTCGTCCCAAAGAAGGACGGAAGTCTACGACCATGCGGCGACTATCGTGCGTTGAACGCTCGCACCATACCCGACAGGTACTCCTCACCACATATCGAAGATTTCGCGCAACATCTGTACGGCAAGCGTGTCTACTTAAAAATCGACCTTGTCCGCGCTTACCACCAAATCCCGATCGCGCCAGAAGACGTTAAGAAAACCGCGATCACGACACCTTTCGGACTTTTCGAAGCAACCAACATGATGTTTGGGCTTCGAAACGCCGCGCAAACGTGTCAAAGATTCGTTGACGAAATTACCCGTGGTCTGGACTTCGTGTTCGCTTACATAGACGATTTCTTAATCGCATCCGAAACCGAAGAACAACATCGCGAACACCTTCGGATTTTG
Organism: Bombus vosnesenskii; assembly: GCF_011952255.1. Lineage (NCBI taxonomy): Eukaryota > Metazoa > Arthropoda > Insecta > Hymenoptera > Apidae > Bombus > Bombus vosnesenskii. The sequence continues at coordinate 1,345 of NW_022884293.1, read as the reverse complement.
TTTGAACGCTTAAACGAGTATGGCGTAGTCATCAACCCAGTAAAGTGCGAATTCGGTGTGAACGAAATCACATTCTTGGGACACACCGTAAACGCCGACGGGATAAAGCCGCTGGCCGAACGCGTTGACGCTATTGTAGAAGTACCGCTCCCCGGGACCGTTAAATCACTACGCAGGTACCTCGGTATGATTAATTTCTACCGACGTTTCATACCGGGGACCGCAAAAATTTTTCAACCCCTAAACGCCCTATTAAAAGGAGGAAAAAAGGGCAACACGCCCATCAAATGGACAGAGCAATCCGAAGCCAGCTTCCGCGAGTCGAAACGCGTCCTCGCTAACGCCACGATGTTAGCGCATCCGATACCTGGCGCACCTGTTAGCCTCGCGGTAGACGCATCCGACTATGCAATAGGAGCGGTCCTCCAGCAACGCGTCAACGACTCTTGGCAGCCGTTAGGTTTCCTTACCAAACCGTTGAACTCCGCGCAGCGAAAGTACAGCGCGTACGACCGCGAATTACTCGCTATGTACACTGCGGTAAAGCGATTTCGACACGCCATTGAAGGGAGAAATTTTATAATTTACACCGATCATAAACCCCTTACATATGCGTTCAACCAAGATCCTGATAAGCGTTCGCCGCGACAATTCCGGCAACTAGATTACATCGGACAATTCACTACCGACATAAGATATATCAAGGGGTTAGACAATAATGTTGCCGACGCTCTGTCACGCATCGAAGCGATAGGAAAGTCTGTGGACCATCGCGCTCTCGCCGCCGCGCAAGAAGCCGACAAAGAACTAAGCAACATCGTCAACTCCGGTACATCCGCGCTACGGTTAAAGAAAATACGTTTCCCCGATCACGACGTAGAAATATATTGCGACGTATCGGGTGACTTTGTACGACCGTACGTAACGAAATCCTTGCGGCGCGACGTATTTAATTCGCTCCATGGACTTTCCCATCCAGGGATACGTGCCACTCAAAACCTGGAGACGACGCGTTTCGTCTGGCCGCCCATAAACAAGGACTCCCGAAATTGGACACGACAATGTATTCCGTGTCAACAATGTAAAGTCACCAGGCACGTATCCTCACCCGTCGGAACATTCGGAGAGTTAGCGGGCCGTTTCTAACACTTACACATAGACATTATCGCGATGCCATATTCAAAAGGCTACCGATATTGTCTAACGTGTATCGACCGTTTTTCGCGTTGGCCCGAAGCCATTCCCATCGCCGACATGGAGGCGGCAACCGTCGCTTCGGCTCTCCTTTCCACGTGGATATCTCGTTTCGGCGTGCCCTTAAAAATAACGACCGATCCAGGACGCC
>NW_022884292.1:0-19681 GCF_011952255.1 Bombus vosnesenskii | reverse complement strand
AATGATTCGACCGGTTACGTGTTCACACTTTTCACTTGCCACTGAATCCGGCTCAAGGGACCAAAATGTTACGATCGTTCGCGGAGAGACGCGGTCGCTAGGAAAACGCGTCAGCGAGAGGCGTAAATTCTCGCTACGATTCGGTTAATCGACGCCGCGAAATAGTCGTTCCCCTGTTTCGATTAAGATAATAGAGGTGGTTCAATGAATGTAACACTGTATAATAAGTTATAAATCACAATTTATTCCAACAACTTTCTAAGGAAGATAGTTACGCTGGTGCGTATGTATAAGATAAGTGAGTGGCTGCTCTACGGGTGTAAGCCCGGGCAAAAGATGTTGACTGTTTGAAAGATGGAAAATCAGTGCAGTTCGGTGACGATGCTGTGGTGGAGGAAAGCTAAGGATGGGTGTGTCTAGCTCACGGGACCATCGGATTTGTTGGTGACGATTTTGGCTAAGAGAGTGAGGGAAATAGGCTTCGTTGTTAATTGGTTATTTACTATGGTGGTGGATGAAGAAGGATGCTAACCGCCCTCGAGATAAATTCCTGAGATTTACGGAGGGCACTTGAGACTATTGACGGTACGCAGTAACGATCCGAAGACATCTGGCTACCATCTTGCCCGAGGTGTGTGGCCTGGTTTAGAGTGTTGTCCGATGCAACATCTCTCTCCTCCGTTATTTTCTCTTCCTCTCTATGTCCCGTTTTTCTGCCCTCGTTTTGCTCTGTCCCTTCTAAAATTTCCATAAAGTGATTTTTCCACTCTTCTTCGCTTATATCCTCATCTATACCACCTCTACTTCTTCTGTATTTATTTATATATTTCCACGCTTCTTGTTCTGTTTTGATCCTCTTTATTTTCTACATTTCTTCTTCTTCGTGTCTTTCCTTTTTTTTGTTTACACCACTGCTTGAATGGCTTTTTTCCTCTGTGAGCGCTTCTCTGCTGCATTTTCCTTTCATAAACTTTGTCATCTTCCTTCTCATCTCTCTTTTCCTTTCTTTCCACTCCTTGTCGTACCACACTTTCTCCCCCATGCCCCATTTCCTTATCTTCACTTTCTGCTTAGGCATTGCTTCATTTATCTTCTTTTTGATTTCAGTCCACATTTCCTCTACTGTTCTTCGCTTGCAGGTCCAGCCTTTACATTCCTCCAGGTATTTTTCCACACTTTAGTTTGTTCATTCCCTTTTCTCCTTCTCTTCTTCTTTCTTTTCCTCACTTGTTGTAATTCCGGCCCCCTATTTCTATTTCTAACGGCATGTGGTCCGACCCTGTTCTTTTTCCTACTTTCATGTCGATTATTTCTTCTGTCGTCTCCTGATTTCCAATCACATAATCTATTACTGAGTTTCCTCCCTCCCCATATATGTCCACTCCTCCCCTTCTTTATCTCTTCCAGTGATTATCATCCAGCTTCTCTCTTCCAGGTACTTTAGCAGAGTTGCATGCCCAAGTACTTTTCTAGTACTGTTCTATCATTGATCCATGTAGGGCAGTGGTACGACGCATGCTCCGCATCATTTTCTTCAGCATTATAATCCCAGCATCTTGAGTGGGCCTCCTTATTAATAGCCTTTATTTATAGCCTTATTAATATTATTATAGCCTTATAGCTATTATAGCCTTATTAATATACGTTAAATATTCCATGTCCACTCAAGTTCTGCATGGTAAAGTCTTCAATATTCCTTCTGTACTTCTTTTAAAAATACAAGCGTCATTTATAAGTCTCCTTGTCCAATTATCCTCCCTGTAATATCTCCATTCTTCTCTCCACTTTTTCTCCATACGTTCTTCCACTGTCCTAATCCTTTCTATAAAAATTGAGGCGGTGCCTGACCTAGAACGGGTGTTATATCGCTCCTGTTATTCTACCCTTCTTATCTCATAGTTTTCCGCCTGCAGCTGTGTTTTAAAATATATCGATATAGTGCCCGTAAGCATACACAGTGCTGACACGTGTTGCTTGCTGTCTCCCGGTTCCAGCAATTCTGTTGTCGTTATTTTTAAAGATCAAACTACGTTACGTTTTGTTTCTTTCGTCGTGAGTGCTTGTTGTTTTCTTGGTAGTTTTGTATTTTTATTTTGTTTACCCGGAGTTTGTAAATAAAGTCCCGCGGGGCCTTGTTTACTTCTGTGATCACGAATCTTCGTGTAGTATTCAGGCCATGCCAAGTCGTAAATACGAACAACGTCTTCCTCTAATATCTTCCTCTAGCGTTGACTTGCTAAGAGTATTTTTATTTGCATATTGTTTCAAAAAATTTACCAATATCACGTTATTTAAACACCTATGGACCATATGCAGTTACCATTACTTCGCATAAATCAGTATAAACGTTATTTTCAAGTACTATTATATCATGTGTCACTGCATAAATCTTCTGATTTTGCTTCAGCATTTCTGTTGTATACAACAGTATTGGTGTGCTGTTTTAATCGAGATTTTAGTTCACATGGAACCTAAATCACAAGAATAATAAAAAAGAAAAATGTTACTTGCTTTCGGATACGACGAAATAAACCACTACTTTTATGGCGTTTACGGGCCCAAATTGGAAAATGTGGACGAATTTTGGATCTATGTTATTATCGTTTTTGGCTGAACTTTGCTTTAGGGCAAAACCAAAAATTAATCACTTTTTTGCAATCTATCAGTTTTCAAAACGGGGAAATGTAAAATTATGTAAAATTTGTGTGGTATTTTACACTTTATTTTAGCAATAAATTGGATTCTGGATCTTTCAATGAGTACAGTTTATGGAGCCACTGACGGCGCGTGGATGGTAATCATTTTGACCTATTGAGTCAAACGTGTTTGATTACATGTATTTTGTATACATGTATTTGGTTACATGTATTTGGTTTTTCATTCTGACGACTCAAGGACACTTGTATACTGCAAACCCGGATTAGTTCGATTACTTTTTTTAAAAAAAGGCTGTAATATTACTGTTTTTTCATACTCTTTTTTTGTTTTCGGCAAATTGAAGTGTTGCATAAGTAATCTATGAATTGAAATATTTATTCCTTTTTTTAATAAAAATCATTAATATTGCAAGCGCCTGGTCTTATCCGTATGTTCAGGTTAGAGAGTTCTCCCATTACTGGTGAGATCCACCTTGAAGAACGGTAAAACCTGTTGCTACTTGATGCGACCGGTACACAGGTGCTGAATCTTCTTTGGAACATGTACCCACCAATTATTTCTAATTTTCCATTCATCTTAAAAAAGTGGCAAATCCGAAAAATCGGATGTCCACCCTTAGGAACTCGCTTTTCAACATCGTTTCAATCATCGATCTGTAATAGAACTTTATTAAGTAAACTTATTTAAGTATTTTTCTACAAGTCTGTGCATGCATTTTCCTTTTTTCCCAGAGCTGCCTTTATGCTCTAAAGAAACTTGGTTACATTAAGTTGAATCTCGAGACAGTTCAGTAAAAGTTCGCGTGAACGGCGCATTGCAACAATATCAGTGTCAAGGCCTGTAGGTAACAGTTTTTTCCAATGCGCCCAAAGAATTCATTTGCGTTTTTTCACCACTGCGTTGTTTTTTCGCTCTCTTTTTATCGTGTTATGCACCTTTTCGCAGTTATCGAATGTTTCCTGTATTTATTTTCAGGTTGACGCTAGACGGCCAATTGTGTTAGTACGAACTAATTTTTTGCGAATATAATATACTCAATGTAACATGTATGCATACTCAGGAAATAGAATTCATTTAGAGACCAGCTAAGGATGGGGACAAAGATGAGGATTGTGTGAATTTTTATGGCGACGTCAACTCATTGAATGATATAATGGACATAAGCTCATTTGGCGCCAAAGAGAAATGTAAAATACTCTGAAGATGTTTTGCTTTGCATAGTCATATGGTATGCGTCATTGGATTCCGTAATTTCAAACTTGGATTTGTGGATTCCACACATTGAAAACTACAAAATTGCAGATAAAAAAGACAATGATTTTTAGTTCCCTACAGTAAAGTTCAACCCCATTTTTTAATATAATTGCCAGTTCTAATGCATAACTGACAGAGCAAAATCGCTACTTTGGAGTATGTTGCTATAAACAATATATTAAACTTTAATATTATATCCAAAATAAAATGTTTAACTCAGTAATGAAAAATATATAAAATAGCACGATATTGATCGAAGGGCTGCTCTGAAAAGATATAGGTTTGCTTTATCTCTAAGAGTCCAGGATTGCACGTTATTATTTTGTGATAGACACTCTTGAGTTTGCAATCCTTCAATCATCCGCCTATAATAAGTGTACAATAACGATTATTCTATTTCCTAAAATAATGTCAATTACTCATTCATTTTTTATTTTTATAATACACTACGCATGCTATTTGTATAATTAATTTGTTATTACTTCACGCAACCGCTTGCTCCCACCTTGCAGCGGTCGGCGAGAACTCTAACCCACACTTAAACTTAATAAATGATGATATTCTCTTTTTATTGAGCTAGTATATAAGTTATAGTAGATAAGTTATAGCAGGCATATGTTGCACATCGTATATGTAGTTATCGTTATCGTATATGTTGTGCCATTATTTTAAGCCTTTGCTCGCCTTACTCTCGTTTATAAACAAAAGGTAACCTACAACTAATACTGACGTTCCCATTGCCAAATAGGCATAACTGTAGTCAAATATACTTTGTAGCGATACCGGCATTTTTTACGAATATCTCAATAAAGCCGATCCCCGGTTATATAGTCAGACCGGAAAATATTCGGACACTAGAACAACTTTGATTTCTCTGCCCTGTACTTGAAATAAATACGGAAAAAACAACAAAAACATTTTGCAGTATACTGAACTATATTGCATAGGTCTCGAAGTAAAAAACTTTTGATTTAAAAGAAAGCGTTTTTTAAATATAAGAAGTGTTGAAAAATGTGAATTTTGGTGTTATAAAAATATCTGAACATTTTATAAATTAATGTTAGAAAAACTAATATGGCAATACTATTTTTCATAAAAGTCCAATATTTTGTCCGATACCCCTTTTGTTCAATAATGTGTTAATAGACGATTTTCCAGATGTTGAAGATTATTTTTTATTAATAATCGATACTGTAATTTATTTCTCTATTAAATGAACTTTCTTCAGTGTTTATTGTTATACTTTTGTATGATTGTATTTTTTACTAATTGTGCGACGTAGTTTATTCTATAGGGACGGTTGTGCTTCTGTGAAACACTCGTTATCTTAGTTTGATATCTTAAATCTGTAATGCATTGGAGCATTCTCGTAAATTTTGAATTCACTTTCCGTCGATCTCCAGAAGAATGGAACGTTTCTTCAAGTTCGCTGTTCATTTTATTTCAGGAATCGTAATTAATGGATTGTGCTTTATTTCGCGAACGATACGAATATCTTGCCGCAGCGTCATTTTGCGTTTTCTACCCGTTCTTGGCACATCTTCAGCGAAACATCTCTCTTTGACTGAATCACATGGCATTCTTTTTTTTAAGCTAGAAAAATTTACGGAATGTCCAGCTGAACAAATTGTAAACTACAAATTATTTATTATTTATTATTGCTTAGTCCGCGCCTTTCGGCTTTGGACGAACTTTCGGTTTTACATCCCTTATACCTATTTCGCTTCTTATATATCTACCTCCCCTCTTATCCATTCTATTATATTGCACTCCCTTAATTATTCTATCTCTAAAAACTAAAAAACTAGAAAAAACTAAAAACTAATGACTAAAAAACTATTGCAACTTTGCGCCTTTGCCTCCTTGCTGTGCTCCCTTCTTGTCGTTCCGCCCCTTCTTGTATTACCCTTCTCCCCTCTATTATTGCTTTTAGTTCTGTTAGTCCTTCTCTAGTCTCATTTAGTGTTTTTTCTATGTCCTTTGGTGCTCCCGTTATGTCACATTCTTCTGTTACATGTTTCAGGTCTTCTTCTTTCCTTTTACATAGTTTGCATCTTTTTTTCCTTCTTCTTTCCAGTATTCCTTTGCTTTCCACATCTGAATCTTGCTAATATTCTTCTGTCCTTCCACTTTATCCTCCCTTCTGAGTACTTTGGTAATACTTCTTTGACGATTTTTCTGTAATGTATGTTATATTTGGATTTCCTTATCCTTTCCCCCTCTCTTCTACTTCTCTCTTTCTTCTTTCCTCTATAACTTGGTCTGCTGTCATCCTTTCTTGCTCTTCTCTTGCTTCCATCTGTGTCCCTCCATTTCTCACCTCTTCTGGTCCCTTCTTTCTCTTTCTTGCTCTTTTCTCTTCTTGGCCATTTCCCCAGTTTCTCTCTCTTTCCTTTATGCACTCCTTTACTAGTTCCTTTTTTGATACTAAGGCTTTCTCGTCATACCTTGCTGCTCTTTTTAATGCTTTTTCTTTGATTTATGTTAGCTTGCATTCTTCTATCAATATATATTGATAGAATTTGGTGTTGTCATATCTAAACCTAAGATCAATTTCACATATCTTCTTTGTATTCTATCCAGTCTTTCTTCCATATTCCAGCCCCATACCAAACCGAAAGTCCTCAAACTACAAATTAAATAATAAAAAAAGCATTTTTCTGACTCCCATTTTCGAGAGCTTATATTTTCCAGGCATTGCAGACAAGGAATATCCTTTTTTTCTTCGCTGAGAGATCCTCAATCTCTATAGTTCTCTTAGTTCTCTACTGCTTACCATAACCAATAAAATATTACCGTTATTATTCCAAGGTAGATTATAAATACCGATGAAAGTAGCGCAAGTGTTCTAATATATTTAAAAACAGTTTCACAATAAATATTGCAATAGTTCTTTACAAAAAACCAAGAATTATGCAATCGTTGACTTATCTTCCGATGATGGAACTCGTTCTTTCTACATTTTTGACTTGTATGAGTATGAGAATTTTTTGCCAAAACAAATGATATATATAGTATCGTTCAATTACTGATTACATTGATATAAACTATCTTATACTTTTATTTGCGATATTTTATACATGAAAATATTTCTTGCATCGTATCGTACAATTTTAAATTACTCTCAGTGTTATAAATAATTCTGTATGATAGTTATGTAATTATTTCATTCTGATCGGTTGTAATTAATTGTAGATGATTCTCATATATAAAAGCACTGACACAACAGATGATGTATAGAGGTTGTGTTGCTTCAAACAAGAGACATCCTACTTTTTTACATTGGTTACTTGTATTTTCCATTTTTTCCAGTAATATTATTATTCGTTATAGTGCAACCTGACACTACATTTGATACAGACTACATCATGACGCATGTTAAGGACTCCAAGGGGAAATGTTAACATGTTCTACAAGGGGAAATGTTACATATATTTTATAAATTATATATATTATGCTAAACGCACTGGGAAGATCGCTGTCATATGTTGTAGAATATTATATGATTAATATTATATGAAATTTATGGAGGGAAACATAATAGAATCTTGTTATATCTCTTATTAATTGCTGTTGACGTGTTTTGATAGCAGAGTAATAAAGTACAAGTCTACTCAATATTTTATTGTTTTATTCCTTAATGAATTTTGGAAATAAGTCTTCCTTCATTTGTTAGTAGAAATGGAAAGATAACAGTATAATTGCTTAGAAGTTCTACGAAATATAACACAAACAAGAGCAGAGAGCAATCGCTTTGCCAAAAATTTATTTGCTAAAATAGTAGATTTTGCGATAAACCGTTCAACGTATTTTGCAGCGATATAACATTTGCAACACTGCAACGTTAGATATCATTCACGTCTCAACGTAAAGAATAATGTATAGAATTCATAAAGATACGTGCACAGTATACAATGCAGGAAACATTAAAGAAAAATTGTACTTAGCGATGAAAAAGCAATCCGTCTAGATGGACGGAATTGTAGAATATGCAAGAAGTTTCTAGCCAACAATGTACTATATATTATGTTGTAATTTGTCGTATATCAACATATGTTGGAAAATCTATAACAAATCTAAAGATATTGATATTGGTCGAGAACTTTATGCAGATTGACCAATGACACAGCAACGTGTTTTGAACTTGCAATATCTATTTATACGATGAGGAATTTTGAATAGTTTGAAGAACTCGTACTCAGAGTAATCAGGCAATAAAAATAAATGGTGCAGTACAAAACGATCATTAGTAAAAGAAAACGAAGAAAACATAAAAGTGAAAAGATTAGAAACGATAAACTTGCGTTTTGAAGTTTGAGACGGAAACGGAAAGAAGATGCATGTGATATTATATGTGAAATCAGGTGACCACGTGAACAGAACACGCGAAGGAAATGGATTCAATTATTGCTGTCAGATATACAATGCAGTACACATCACTTTTATAATCATGAAGAGGAGATTTACATTATTTCACAAACGAATACATTTGTATACTTGGAATCTAGAATTGTGCTTTATCTGTAAAATATATGTCTAGAATTTTAACTTATTTCTCTTGATACAAGGATTGTGCAATGTAATATAGTAACAACAATATGAAATAATATCAAGTTTCAATTTGGATAAATGAACAAATGAAACATTTGCTTGTCTAATACTTACAAATAAAGCTATACGCAGTGAAATCGCGATCAATGGAAAAAGGTTGTAAGATGCAAAAGCTTCTGGAAGAAAGTTGATGAACATCTCAAAAACATTCGAATATTGGATATCTTAAACATGTCCGCACATTTATCGAGAAGTAGGTTGTTCATGACACATTTTCTATAGGCGTATTTGCATTTTGTTGCATAGAAAAATGCAATTCGCATAATTTGATCTCCAGTTGCTGAACACGAGCACAAAATTTCACCGCTATGATTACAAACAACACACTCCGTAATTTCTCCATACAATAATCTTTGTACCGTTGGAAACTAACTATAATAATATTATAGGTGACAATACAATCAATACGATACAGTGCAGCGGATGCAGTGGATGCTTTGTCAACAGCTATGTTTCTCACCAAAACACAGATGTCGAATTCATTCAAATTTTATAGCAAATGTCAGTATTATTTCAGAAATAATATAAATAATAAAAATAAAAAGTAAATAGTTTTTAAAAGTTTATAATTGAATAATAGAAGTATCTAATGCTTCTTTCTTCTCGGGCTTCTGGCGACAGTTTTATTCACAAATCCTTCGAGATTTGCAAATATGAAATTACTGCATTCAAGACTGTCAGTAGACAACATGCAAAGAAAATCTTGAAGACAAACAATAAAAAAAAAATTGACACAGTCAACACAAATAAAAAGATCATTTAAGTGAAAACATATTTAGCGTTTTCACTGAAGGATGAAATCCTTATATAAAAACTACAACTCTGCTTATAAGTGCAATTTCAGCTTGGATTTAAGGATCCTGTAAAATATCCTTTCTAACATCCGAGTCTATTGAAACAATCGCCTCATAAAAACTTCCTTATAATATATGGAGCATATTATCCTGAACATCGAGAAGCTTTTTGTCAAGTGTTCTACCAATTTCTTAAACTCAACTCAGTTTGTGAAACTACTTAAGCAAATGTTGCATCGCATTACGCTAGTAAATTTAGATGCCCAAAATTTTATCTATATGAACGTTTGCTGAACTCGATGTATTTATTACCGTTATGAAACATTTGCACGCTTTAATAGGAATACTCTTGAGATGACGATGCGTAAAGAAAAATGTATCAGAATTTCTTCAATCTCTTTAATGACCGAATGGCGAATACGTATTGAAGTCGTGTACAAGTATCCGCAAAAGTGACGACACGTTCAGACAAGATTGCTCGTTAGGAATCAGTGCAAAAAATGAGTCTCTAAGTAGATAGAAAAAGAAGAGGGAACAGATAGAACACAAATATCACAGTCATCCGTGTTGCGTGACGATTAACTATACCGTCCTTGAAGAATATTGTAACAGATTCCGGTGTATTTGACAATATTATATTTCGTTGTATACTATTTCATCGATCACTTATTTCCATCAGAACAGACAGAAGAACAGATACTTATCGTGATCTTAACTTCAGAAAGGAGGAACTTCCTGTGATATAAATTCGGAGCAGGAACATATATGAACCTGTGTCATGACTTCTCCATTGTTAAATTAAACGTTGTTTAATCTAAACGAAATTTATATTCGAAAACGTGGCAAGTAAGAGATGAAACAAAACGCAATTTTCAGAAAAAAATTTAATTAATTTAAGCAGTGAATAGAATTAGTAATGATATAGTGCTATAAACAGTCATAGATATATCAGTTTAATATATGGAAGATAAGAAAAGCATGTTAGTCGCATTGAACGGAGAGATCCTTTCAACGTGATAATGTTCGATACACTTAAATTTACTGAAACTATTATCTTTTTGAAAATATTCAAACCTTGATTTGTTTCGCAAATTTAACAGATCTGAGTATTACGGAAAGTGTTCGGATAGATTTAGTCAGGAGTGTTTTCACAAAAGGAAGTCAATCATTTCAAGCAGTAAGATTAAATTCAATTATGAAGTTCTAGGAAAATAATATAATTTAGCAGAAAGATATTCGAAAACTAAGTATATAATTGAAATATAATAAATATCTTACAAGGGAACTAAAACATGAAATATTATAAATAGCGAATAATATATTCGTTCTACAACACATATTAAATAACGTTTCATATAATTTTGTTACCTCCGGCTTACATTCTATTTATATTTTCCTCTATAATTTTCACAGCGTATTTATGAGTTAAATATATTCTCATAATCTATGTTCTACTAGCGATTTTCTATATGTTCAATGAGGTGTGCAATATAGAAGATGTATAGAAAATATATGTTTTATTTTTCTACAGCTACAAACTAGAATATCGAGCATGTTATCTCTTTCCTACGGATTGCAAATTGATAAATTGTAATTAATGAATTGATAAATTGATAAATTGTAAAAGCATCACGACTAATTTCACCAGTCTAGCACTTGTTCAAGATTTGTCAACCTTCGAACGAGCAAACGCAGATGAACTGTTACAGTAGCGAACACGCGATAATGGAATGCCCGAGCGAGATACACCCGAGCTTTATATTTAGTTTTATTGTGGATCCAATCTTCATCGGTCCTATTTATATAGATCTCGATTGTTCTGGATTACCTGGAACGTAGTGTAACGTCCATACAGGTTACTGTGTCTGTTATTGATAACGTCGTTCCCCAAAGGCTGGTCATGTGTTCAAGAGTACTATGTGCGAACGTGTTCTTGAGCAAACTTCTTCGGCAAACTTTTATGGCCGTTGCTCGCGAATACTGGTAGTTCACGTTTTCAGACCCCACGAATTTTATCCTACGTACCTAGATAATCTGACTAAACTCGTGTCATAATGATATAATAAGAAATGTGAGAAAACTCAGTAATTCAGTATCAGATGAATGATGTTAAAAGGTGATCATTCGGGTTTTTTATTTATTACGGAACGTCATGAAGGAATGGGAAAGAAGAGATGCATGTATGAAAATTATAACTAAACGGAAGTATTCTTCTCCGGAATAATCAGTTTTTATTACTTTAGAAATAAACGTCTTATTTTTTAATATATACACAAAATGTCTTTTATATATGTCGGAGATGAAAGGACATCGAAGCCCCCCCCTTTGGAACTTCGGGATAATCCCCTAACACCGTAATCTAGATTCTATCATAGTCGTAATTAAACAATTGTCGTCTTTCGATCCGATTGTATTTGTTCGTGATTTGTGATAATGAACTTGGCTCGATGCGACAGCCAGTCACCGAACGTAGCCGCGGTCACGGGATGTACGCTTTGTCTAACAAAGGTACGGAGTAATTCTATAGCTCTCCTTAAAAGAAATATTTGTAGCGGCACGCGACAGTAAACATTCCAACGGTTTCTGTCCCGTGGCTCACCACATGCAGATCCTATCCTTCGGGTATGATGGATACCAGATGCCGACACGTCTCCACAGTACGTGATCAGCTAGCCCGAGGGCCGTTATAAACACTAAGATCTAGTTATCTAAAGTCCTTCAAACAGACGAACAGTCTTTGCCCCAACTACGGGAAGACAGGAGAGACCTATTTTTTCAACGAACGACGTCTCCCACTAGGAACTTTCCCTCGAGGGCGGCTAGCATCGTTTTCTAACCACCGATGTGGAGATTGACCAATTAGCAGCAACGCTAATTATCCTTACTTTCCGAACGAAGGCTATCCCCGACGAATCCGATGATCTCGTGTCCTTAGACACACCCCATCATAATTTTTCCTCCGTGGCATCGTTGGGACGGAAAGCCACTCTCTCTCGCGATCTCATCGACGAAAAGAGTAACCCTTTACGACCAGTGAATATTACGCGTCCGACTTAGATTTTGTGAGTACGTCCATCTATCATCCCGTCGACCGCGGATTCGTTATTGAACCTAGGATCATTGTCATTAGTTTCTCGAGTACCTAACTACCACGGTTACTTGTCCGGTTCTATGATAATCGTATTTGCACTAGTCAATGTCTTCTCTATTGCATAACGACAATGTGTAACCCAAACGAAGATTCGTTTCACACCCCTAACCCTAATTCTAATGTAAACCCGACATATATAATGTGTAATAATTAGTAGATATCTTAATGTATACATATTTTTAATTTTTTTATTGTTACTGAAGTTACAGTTATTGAAGTGTGCTATTCATTAAATGTGTTCAGGGAAAGTTCGGTCACCGAGATCACGCTGTTGAACAGTTTGCGAACAATCATTGGATATATGGAAGGAATTACGGTTTAGGACCTGCATGGCCAAATTTTTATGTCCTCTGTTTGGAACCAACTCTATTCTATTCGCGAACAAAGATTCACGATGGAAGTATCCGTCAGAGAGGTTGTCCTCTGCAACTTTACATTGTGAACAGTCCTTGAAGCTGTTTGCGAAGTAACAGCAAGCAAAAGAGTTCTATTCGAAAACCAATTGGGGGGCAATTTACGAAGTTTAGTGTTTGGCCAGCAGGCACTGATCTTTAGACCAGCGCTTTACTCCAATGGTATCTCGTAAGATCGAGAGTGGTTAGCGATCGTGGGCGTGTAGAAATTTACAGGTTACTATCTTTAAAGAGATTTATCAAAGAACAGAAATATCAAATAACAATATTTGTACAAGGAATATAGTAATATTAATAGAATAGCTAAAATGGCAATCATTTTAATCATAATAATATACTATAATGATGGAAGCTAGAACACAAAAGTTTATAATATTATGAAAGGCTTTCGAATATGTAGAATAATTGAAATCCTTAGAATCTGTTTTATCAATCAATCCGTAGATAGACCTTAAATGGCAGACCCAGCAGAACTTAGAACTGAACTGTGCTCCTCTCTAGCTCATTAAATTTTGGGTGATTCTTGAATCAACGTCTGTGTTTAACCTGAAGTAAGTCTTTAAACCGCAGTGTTGCTAATTTGTTGCTAATTTATATATACAGTTACGTGCAAAAGTTTTTGATAACATCGTTTTACGATAGAAATCTTATAATATAATGGAGTTAACTTGCTCTTTGTCGTAAAATATTGTTGATATCTTGTAGCTATGCCTTTCGCAAGGATAATAGCAGCAACGTGGCCGGTTTTCTTTAGAGCATTATTTTGGCCAGGCCAGGTCAGAATTTCTTTGTCTTTGAAGGTAACTAGTGTCTAATAAGACATTTTCTGAGCGCCGACGTTGACATGCGAATGACATCTCATTGTCCGAGTTTCTCTGAGGCACCGCGATCTCTTCCCAAATTCATTGCCGGAATGACGAGACCTCTTGAAATGATCCACACCTCTTGAAGTCGCCCTAAGGTTGGACTCGCCACCGTCGCCTGGAAGAGATTAACCTCATTTTCGAGGATACGCATCGTTTCACGCAGAAGCGCGTATATTCTAACCGGTCGTACTTTATGGGATGGCTACCTGAGCCTATGAACATAGGTAGCCTTCAGGCCTTTAGAAGGAGCGACAGCTGCACCTCCTCTATCTCCCGCATAATCTCAGCGCCAATGTCGGTAGTTATTCGGACAATTATAGCGCTCTTGACATTGGATACCTGTTCAGAGTCGTCCCCAGAAAGGATAATATGACGACTTAAACTTGTTTTATTAGTTATCAAATGTCCATATCGTAAATTATTATGATTAGTTTATTAATGATAAATGGATTAAACAGATGTTAATTAAACAGAAAACAGTGGTTATTAAACATGACCCAATTGCAATAAACGTATAATAATTAAAACAATTAGATAATTAATTAACAATTCGTCAACGCAAATTCAACTCTCTTTTAACAACACCATCTTGATAACGCAATCCGCACTCTCGGACTTCTCAATTCATACTCCTGTTAATTCGTTTATCGTCCCCTAGCATCCCCTTGTCTTTTGTCATAGCCCCAGTACGCATATGCTGAGCAACCGCTTGTTTATAATTCACACCTAGGCAACCGCTTGTTTACGATCCGCACAACACCCCTTAGGCCCCTCGTTCATGATACTACATTCGGCCGTACCTGACAATCACATCTGCCCTCGGATGTGCTCATCATCACTAATTTCACCCTCACCTCTGACTTCAACAACGTCCCACCATTTCATGCGATTAGCCGCCGTGGTTGTTGTTCGTGACCCTTCGTGTTCGCCCTCTCGTTGTACCACATAGCAGTCATTCCGCAAGACTTTTACCACGCGGTACGGCCCAAGGAACTGCGACTGCAACTTCGGACCAGGACCTGCGTCCTCTCGATCGCCACTAAATCTCCTGTCTTATACGCTGTTGCCTCTTTACGTCTCTTGTTAAACGTCCGTCTGTTTTTAGCTTGTATTTCCTCGATCCGTTTTTTTGCCTTTACGCGTAGCTGATCTCGCTCCTCCTAGAACATCACGGCCCACTCGTCTTCGAACAGCTGCGCGCATTCTCATCCGCGTTCCAAACAAGAGTTGGAACGGGGTAACATTCGTACTTCTGCTGGTGGTTGCGTTCAAATACCTTTGCGCTATCTCTAGGTGTAACCACTTGTCTGGTGTTGGCGCAGACAAATTCGTCAATAGGGGATTAAGCGTCCGTTTCACTCTTTCTACTTGTGCATTGTAGTCCAGCCGTGCTGTATACCTTTCTCATTCCAATAATCCTCAAAGGCAACGGCTGTGAATATCGTCCCGCGATCCGAGATAATTCTTCTCGAATTTCCGAAACCTACAGACTGCTTCCTCAAATGGCGAATAACTTCCGCAGAACTTGTTGATTTTGTGGAATACAACCAAACGAACTTTGTGAAGGCATCAATCGCCACGAAGATATACCGGTACCTTTTCTTCGTAGATGGCAATGGTCCAAGATGATCGACACGATAAGTGTCAAATGACAACTCCTCCTTGTCAATAGGGTTCAGGAACTCCTCTCGTTTTCCTTATTTTTTCTCCGCAAGGATACAATCGATGCAACTCTGCACTACCTTATCCACCTTCTCGCGCATGCCCACAAACCGATAGTCCCTGTTTAATAACGCTTCCGTTTTAGTGATGCCCAGATGGCCGTGTTCGTGAGCTCGTCGAACCACTCGAGTCTGCATTGACTTTGGCACGCCCAGCAATGGTATCTCCTTTATTTCTTTGTACAAAACTTCGTCCTTTGAAACGTATCCGCCAGCTTCGTGCTGTTCGATGTTGTCCCGGATCTACCGCAGATTATCTTCTTGCAAATGCGGCTTCCTTAGCCGTGCAACAATCCTTTGTTCGTCCTCGTCTAGCAGCATGACCATGAGCAACGGATTTCGACTTAGCGCGTCGATGTGCAGTATGCTCCTCCCTGGCCTAATTGAATTGCTCTAAAAGAATTGCCCACTTCGCAACACGCTCTGGTCCTTCTTCTCCTCCTTTCTTCCCTTTTTCTCCTGACCTCCATCTCCCTTTCTTTAGAAAGCCGGCATTTCATCGCCTTTGTGCAGAAATCATAAAACCTATTCCAAAACCGCTCCTCCGCGGCCATCTTCTCAACGGCCCGGTTCTCCAATTTAAAGTCTTCACCGATCGCGACCTCCAACTCCGTTCTCTCCTCCGTCCATCTAGGGCACCAAAAGAGCACATGTTCGGCGTCATCCAGCACCGCACCACAATCCCAACAACTGGTGTGCGACTCTTTGCCGATCCTATGACGGTACCAGTTAAAGATACCGTGTTACGTAAGGATCTGCATCTGTATGGTAGTTGATCTTCCTCTTTCTTTTGTAGAAGATCAGCGGATCTTCTACCAGTCTCGTAGTTCAATTGTGGGGGTTGTGGAACGCCCACTCCAATCTCCACCTGTCCTCTGCCTCCGTCTCCAAATCCTTCATTTCTTCTTGCCCAACATGTGCCATTTCTTCAGGGCTCTCGTTGATCCGCCTCTTCACTCCATACTGCTTCCACCGCAACCATGCCTTGATGTAAATCGGCATGCTACCGGTAAGCACACACAGACCCCCATGTGACACCGTACGGTAGGCGGTAGACATACGGATCAACGCCGCCCTTTATGCCCTTCTCATGATCGTCCTATTTGTTTCTCTTCCCAGGGAGGAGGCCCATATCGGTGCGCCATATAGAACCACAGACTCCCAGATACCATAATACAGTCTCCTGACTAAATCGTTGGGCCCGCCGACGTCTGGGAGTAGGCTCCGTATGGCGCCCAAGAACCGTTCCGCTTTATCACAAACTGCTTTGAGGTGGGGGAGAATCCCCTAGCACTATCCAACACTACCCCTAAGTACTTCACAACACGGCTAGTGGAAATCTCGCCCCCATCCCCCACGTCGAAGTTAAAAATCGTCGGTATACTCTTCCTTGTTAAGAGGATAACCTCCGTCTTCTCCCTGGCCAGGTGCACTCCAGTCTCGCAGCACCACCTAGTGGCCAAGGCTATGATCGCCTTTATCTTCTCATTGACGCCGTGGAACCCTCAGAGCTTGAGTAGAACCGCCAGATCGTCGGCGAACGCTACTGCTTCGGTATCCTTCTCCCGGTCCAGCGCTTCCAGCACCTCGTCATACACGAGATTCCACAGTAACGGTCCTAAGACCGATCCCTGCGGAACCCCCGTGTAGACGTTCCTCCCTACGACACCGTCACGACAGTGTATCAGTATTCTCCTCTCAGCCAGATAGTCCGCTAACAACTCCTGTAGCCGTCCCGGTAGCCGTCTCCTTCGATCCTCCTCCATTATCCTCTCCCACCTTAGAGTGTAGAAGGCGTTCTTCACATCCTTCCTTCTGCACTCTTATCCTCTCCCACCGAGTGTAGAAGGCGTTCTTCACATCTCCTTCCTTCTGCACTCTTCAGCAACTGCGACCGTCCTATCCTTCAAGAGTCCCCCTCCTTTATGAAGAAAGCCATACTGGTCCCTATGAAAGGGATCCAGACCAACGCTCCTTTCGATGAGCATTTTCAGCGTGTGCTTCCACACCTTTCTCAACGCCGACAGTATGCTAATCGGCCTATACGCCGATGACGTCGCAGGGTCTTTGCCAGGCTTGGGTATTAGTACCACCCTCGCCTATTTCCATATCGCCGGTATTTTTCCATAGGTATTTATTCCGTTGAGCACTGTCAGGAGAACGCTAGGCTTTTGCTCCGCCAATAATCTCACTACAGTGCCAGGAATCCCATCCACTCCAGCCGCCTTCCTGGAATCGCATTTCCCAACGGCCATCCTCATGTCTATTTCCTCGATGCCTAACCCTCCTTCTTCGCCAGGTAGGATCGATGTCTCTTCCTGTGCAGTTCGCTTCTTCCAACTCAGCTCCTTGCTGCGCCCGATCGCCCTTTTCAGCCGCCTCCTAGCATCCTTGAATTCGGCCACCAGGACCTCGGCATCATCCTTGCGGGCCGCCACCGCTCGCTGGGCTCTTTTTCTAGCTCTTAGAGTTCGCTCCTTAACGTAGCGAGCTCATCGCTCCACCAATAGTTGGCGCTCCTCTTCGCACTCGCCGGGTATCTCCTCTTCAAGTCCACGGCACACGTATGCTCCAGACTCATGTACAGCCCTTCGCCGCATGCCGTCTCGTCAAATTTAAAACCATTTTCGTCATAGACTCCGTCATATTTGTTTAAAAAACCCTCTACATCCATCTCTTTTGTCAAGTATTTAAAGGCGCCACCCTCCACTCGCTTAATATCATCCCTAAACTTATGCTCAATATAAAAATGGTCAGAGGCTGAGTACCAACCTAGGACCCTACTCCCCCTCCAACTCAGCCTTATTCGTCTATTAACACTAAGTATATCCGGGAAACTAGTCCTTTCATTTCTCAGAAAGGAATAGTTTCCCGTCGTCCTAATAGGTATAAGCTCGTTCCTCGTTGTAACGTCCAGCAGACATGTTCCCCTACGGTCCGTCTTAGACCCCCCCCCCCACCGAGGATTTCGCATTAAAGTCACCGGCAACCATAATCGCCGGTGCTCTTTTTCTCCCCTCCTTTATGATCCCTTCCAGTTCCTTCAAATAATCGTTGAACTGGCCCTTACTCTTATTAGGGGAACAATACCCACTGACGCAAAATACGTCACAAACCCTGAACCCTACAATCCCTACATTTCTTATCAGGGTCTCGCTTGCCGCATGTTTTCCATTAAACAGGGTGACCCATATCGATGCATCCCCACCCTCGTCATTAAACCAAAATGGCAACTGCCTATAGGGCTCGGAGATGACCACAATGTCCACCCTGCTTTCGCATACGCACTGCATCATTAGGTCTTGCGCAAGCCTGCATCTATTTAGATTTATTTGTAGAACCCTAACTGGGCCCCCGTCTATTCCTAACACCTAAACGCTCCATAGGGCACGCCAACGAACCCGTTACATGCCTTGCATTTATGCCACCATGTTTCAGACACATTGCGCATCTCGGCTCTTTATCACAATCTCTCATTATATGCTCAGCGCTGCCGCTCCTCCTACACAACTCCCTGCCATGACATGCAACAGTACACCCTGCCGCCACATGCCCCAACATGTGGCACCTATAACAACGCCGAATATTAGCTAACTGCCTTACAGAAGCTATCGTTAACCCCGTTCTCAGCCTCCTCTCTCTCGTCACTAGGCACTCCACTCGCTGGGCGGACCACCACCGCCTCTTGCGTGCCCCATGGTGCCGCTTTTATAGATTTGACTTCTATATCCGCATTCTCCTCAATTGCCGACTGCGACCTGATCTCGTCCACCAGTGCCACCAGCTCTTCTTTGCTGGTGAGGGGATCGATGTTCCTTATTTGTAGGGTCGCCCTGTTCACCAGAGCGGCCACCTTCGTACTATCACTCAAGGCGGCTCTCAATTTGGCCGCCTCCTCGCTAACCACCACCGTCCTATCGAATTCAATTAGGCCCGCTCTCGTCCTACGGACCCCCGTGGCTCCCTCCAATGAACTCCTCCCCTCCATTATCCTCTTATAAACATGAAGCCATTCGCAACCTTCCCTTCCTCCACCTTAATTAGAATGGCTTCCTTCCTCCTCCTGGCTTCCTTCCTCCTCCTGTTCCTTGGTACGCTCTCTCTTCGGCACCAGCCTGCCGTTTATTTCCCGGACGCACCATCGGGGTAGCTTGCTCTAAGGAAGCTTTCCTCTTCCTCTTCCTTTTTTCTACCCTCATCCACCCTTCGGAGC
>NW_022884291.1:0-23324 GCF_011952255.1 Bombus vosnesenskii | reverse complement strand
CTACGGGAAGATAGGAGAGACCTATTTTTCAACGAACGGTGTCTCCCACTAGCAACTTTCCCGCGAGGGCGGCTAGCATCCTTTTCTAATCACTGATATGGAGATTGACCAATTAGCAGCAACGCCAAATTCCCTCACCTTCTGAACGAAGGATATCCTCGACGAATCCGATGATCTCGTGTCCTCAGACACACACCATCATAGTTTTCCTCTGCAGCATCATCGCGACGGAGAGTCATTCCCTCGTGAGGTCGTATTAGCGAGTTACTTAGAGTCTGTACGCTCGGTGGATATTCCACGGTTTCGCAAAGAGTCCGACTTAGATTTTGTGAGCACGTACACCTATCATCCCGTTGACCGCGGATTCGTTATTGAACCTACGACCAACATCACTAGTACCGCGAGTGTCCAACCGCCGCGGTTGATTGTCGAGTCGGTAGCATCCATACTCGTATTAATAGACCGTACCTTCGTTATAACAAGACGATGGCCGATTCCAATGAAGATTCATCGAACGCCCACAACCTTATTCCTGACCCTTCTCCGACATGTTTAATTCGGTAGTATTCAGGAAGTATGTGCCAATTATCAACGAGTGTTGCATCAAAGTATCTGAAACTACATGTATCGTTACAACGCACGACTCATCATCTATCAGAATATCTGTCGAAAATTCTTCGAGTGTACAATTTCTTCCGGACCCGATACCGCGAAATTCAACAATTTTCTGACTTAATCTGGACGCCCCAATTTTCACATACTGATCCGCTCTCATTAAAGTTAGTTCGCTACCGGTATCTATTAGCGCGCTCAATTCGAAATTTCCGATCTTAACGTCTTTACCACGCTTCGTCTGCAACGATTGCCACATACTAGAAACAACTTTATGGGACTCGCTCAGGTTGTCGCACTTCGATTCGATGTGTCCGTACTCTCTACACTTAAAGCACTTAGATCCTCTCGATCTATTCGGGCACTCTGCACACTCATATTCTTCGCCGCCGCAATTGTAACATCTCGTCTTCTTCATATCTCCAGATTTACTGGGCTTCCTGCTCCTTTCAGTTTTGGCTACCTTCACAATCGATTTTGCTCTGCGATAATTTTGTTTCTCGTACATGATTAATCTCTTCCTCAATTCTGTAATGGATGTAGTACCGTATAGTGTAGACTTATTGTTTTCTTGATCTACTATTCCTTCTACAATATACTCCACTTTCGCCTCCTCTTCCATATCAACATGGCTGGCTATTTCAAGCATGCGGTACATATAAGCCAAGCATGTTTCGTCGCTTCTCTTTTTCGTATCTCTAAGTCTTTGATGTACTTGCCGACTATTAATCTTTTTAGAGAATTCTTTAATCAGCCCTCTCTTCAGCTCATGCCAAGTCCTAACATGGCACTCGAAACTCGCGAATATTCTACCTGATCCTTTCAGCAATCTCTTCGGATAAATCGCTTTCTGTCCCTCTGATCACATGCACATGTCTGCGATTTACGACACCCCCCAGGCCCCTCATTCATGATACCACAATAATGTACAAATTGCACCAATTCTTTTTAACCTGTTACATTACAACGTATTACAAGTTCTACAAAGCTATAGAAACATTAACTAATAGACTTTTATAGTGGCTTGTAGACTTATATTATAAATAACAATAATGTAAATTATACAAATATTAATTCATAATAACAATAAACTTTTTAATTTTACATATTAAAGAAATTGCTATTTTTTCTAAAAGTTTACTTTTAGGAATATAAGCATAATTAAGAGAAATGTGCGTGTTTCTATAAGAATGTTTTAGTGAATCTTTTATTCCTGTATGGAAACATTATTATAATATGATCTACAAAAACACATGCTTTGATGTGATAACGAATAATAAAATTGACAAAATAATTTAGATATGGAACTTAGTCAGCTTCGTTAATAATATATAGAACTTTCTATAAAAAATTCATTAAACATATATTTATACAACTTTATTACCGACTTTAAAACATATTATATAGTTTCTAGTAATCAAATTGTAAATATAGTAAACAAATAATTATGTTAAGTTATTGTAAAGATCCATAATCCATATAATATGACATCTTACGTACATACGATTATTGTAACTTTAATCACATATATATATACAACAATACAACGTTATTATTACTTATTTAGTTATTACTTATTATTATTATTATATTAGTAAAATTTATAATATCGAGTTTTTCAATCAGTTTTTTTCAAATAGTAGTTTCATAAGGTTTTGTGCCCAATAGAATCACACAGTTTTCATAGTTGTCAAACACGTCCACATTGCGTATAAGTAGCGTTTGCTTAGAATAACGTCGTTTTTGTACCTCACAACCCTACTAAGACTGTAAAGTGATTTTGTGAGAAATGTTTTTATAATTGGTACTCCATTGTATAAATATCCCAATACCTGATCGTCATTTTTACAACCGCGGACGCTAACAGAAAATTATTTTACGTGAAGATACAATGATGGAAATTGATAATTGTTCGACTAATCAAATTACATCGGATGGAATTTAACTTTTAGAGAAAAATGTCGCACCCGGGAGAATAGATCGCGTTAAACGCAATGATCCAAATTGAACTGAAAAGTCGTTATGTATTTAGAGGACTTGTGTGTAGAGGATGGTTGGTCGTGAAATTTATTAGACGAGATTGCCCGTTGTAGAAGCCGTCAGTATATTTTAAAATGACTAAATAAATAAGAACAGATAATGCTCGCAAAGACGCTCGTACTAACAGATTCGCTAAGACAGTGTATAATCGCTCGCGGATAACTCGTTAGTAACTGATCAATACTCGGTAGATAGTCGGTAGAGTCATAGGACGAGGCGGATGGAGAGCGTGCACACGGAATGGAGCAAATATTACGCACAGCTGCCATTATTGAATAACGTGAAGTTTCCACGTAAAACGATAATCAAACTCGCAGCGGAAATTGAGTTACACGGGTTCTGTGATGCCAGCGAAAGGGC
Source organism: Bombus vosnesenskii (assembly GCF_011952255.1). Classification (NCBI taxonomy): domain Eukaryota; kingdom Metazoa; phylum Arthropoda; class Insecta; order Hymenoptera; family Apidae; genus Bombus; species Bombus vosnesenskii. The sequence continues at coordinate 20,312 of NW_022884291.1, read as the reverse complement.
ATATGGAGCATGCGTTTACCTTCGCACCATCACCCCGGATGGTCATGTCTGTACACGTCTCCTCACTGCGAAGTCGAAGGTAGCTCCACTCAAATCACTAACCATTCCAAGGTTGGAACTGAATGGAGCACTCCTTCTCGCGCCACTGGCCACTACAGTCCACCAAGCCTTACGAAGCAACATTGCTCGAACCGTTTATTGGACTGACTCCACAATCGTTCTACATTGGATCAACACATCACCCCACCCCCTCCAGTGGATTACATAATGGGCGACCTTCCAGCTGCACGGATAACAGAATCTCGGCCATTTACCAACGTCGGAATCGACTACTGCGGACCGTTTTACATCAAGGAACGAAAGAATCGCAACCGACGCAAAATCAAGGTATACGTAGCAATCTTTGTATGTCTTGCAGTTAAAGCAGTCCACATCGAGTTGGTCAACGATCTCACTAGCGAGGCCTTCATTGCTGCTCTGCGAAGGTTTATCGCTCGCCGAGGATTCTGTGTGACAATTTACTCCGACAACGGTACCAACTTCGTTGGCGCCAACAATGAATTACGAGAGCTCCGAAATCTCCTGCAATCCGACGATCACAAGGCACAGGTCCAGCCCTTTTCAGCCGACCGACGGATCGAATGGCGCTTCATCCCTCCCAACTCACCTCACTTCGATGGGTCGTGGGAGGCTGCAGTGAAGTCTTTCAAACGACATCTCAGACGTGTCGTAGGTAACGAGCTTCGAAAACCTTAATACTCTCATCATTGAAATCGAGTCTATCTTCAACTCCCGCCCGCTGACTCCGATATCTTCAGACCCAAACGATCTCCTAGTTCTCACTCCCGGTCATTTCCTCATCGGAGATTCACTAACAAGTTTCCGAGAACGAGATTTCAGGGACACGCCATCCAATCGTCTCTCCTGCTGGCAGCATATTCAGAAACTCAAACAACATTTCTGGCGCCGGTGGAATCGAAAGTATCTAAACGGGCTACACATCCGAAACAAATGGAGCAAGGGCAGTCACGACATAAGAGAAGGCACCATCGTCCTTCTCAGAGAAGACAACGTCCCCCCGATGCAATGGCCATTGGGCAGAATCGTCAAGGCCCAACCCGGCGCAGACGGCATCATACGCACGGCTATCGTTCGAACGGCGACAAGTACCCTCGATCGGAGCATCAAGCGGATGGTACCACTACAGAGCAGAACGACTCCAGAGGACTCCGAACCAATCAACAGCACCGAAGTCTGACAAGAGATCCACCTGACAACATCACACCATATCACTTCATCGGTGCCCTCTCAACGGGGAGAGGATGTTACATCGCGTAACCCTCTACCTAGCACAGGCCACACACCGCGGGCAATATAGCAACCAGATGTCTTCGGATACTCACTGCGTACCCTCAATAGTCTCAAGTATCTTCCATAAATCTCAGGAATTTCCTAGTAGGGGTCGTTCAAACCAAACAAACGTCTGTTTCCGAAGAATTTCTAAAGACCATTGTCTACTACGGCTAGACAAGGGAAAGTCGGTTTTTCTCTCGTATGATACAACTTTCCTCCCACCAACCACTTTCTCTCGAGAGCGGTTAAGACCCTTCGTTTAACCAATTAACAACGAAGCCTATTTCCCTCACTCTCTTAACTAAAATCATCACCAACAAATCCGATGGTCCCGTGCGCTAGACACACCCATCCTTAGCTTTCCTTTGCCACAGCATCGTTTCCAAACATCACTGATTGTACATCCTTCGAACGGTCAACATCCTTAAACCGGGTATACACACTCCTAAATCAGTCACTCATTCATCTCGTACATACGCACCAGCGTAATTGCCTTCGTTATAAGTTGTTAGAATAAACGGTGAAATATAACTTACTATACTGTGTCATATTCATTCAATCACCTCTGTTCTCTTAACCGAAACAGGGGAACGACTAATTCGCGGCGTCGATTAACCGAATCGTAGCGAGAATTTACGCCTCTCGCTGACGCATTTTCCTCGCGACCGCGTCTCTCCGCGAACGGTCGTAACAATATCATACGTAAAGGTGTAACTATTTAGTGTATTAAGTTATTGGAAATATGAATTTTATGACCCTGTCAATCGCTATATTATACCATATCATCAATTACCCCTATTATCCCACAAGAAATAAGTGGATCGATCTGTTCGTGGTGTCGATTCTTATAATCGTAATGAGAATTTACGACTCTAGTTGACGCGCATCCTCGCGATCGCGTCTCCTCGCTGGTCCTCGCTGGTCCTTCGAGCTGGATCACGTGCCACTGAAAAGTGCACTTACCAGTGACCATACAGTGTCACGTGAAATCAACATTTTATCGACTTAATCACCTAATCACACAAGTAGCCATCGGAAAGGAACTCCTCCCTCGCTAAGCATATGCGCGACCCCACGCCGCACAATAACGAATGGCAACCGATTCCCGGACCAACGTCCAGTTCTTCAAGATAAGCTCGCTCAATCTATTAAACTAACACATGGCCCACGCTGAACAGATCAGTACATTGCGGCAGAGACGAAGCGCCTTACGGAAAATTTAAAAAGACATAATGCTATTCAAGGGATTTGTGGCGGATCGGTACCAACAGGACGTCGACAGGTCGAGGCATCAACACGGTCGTAACACCTCTAGGGCGATCCGGGTACCAACCGTCAACACCAGAGGGCCGCTACGACGACAACGAGTCTGTCTATCTCGCTAGCGATCGAATATAGGAGGCATGATACAAATACCGCACCTAGCTAGACTCCCTCTACGTCTAAGGCAGAGACTACAGGGCACAGCCTTACTGACGAGTCCACCGGTAGTCCCGGGACGAAACGCTCAGTCCCTTTTCACACGGCAGTGCCATAACACTGCCAAAATGACTGCAAGCCTGGATTCATGAGCATGAAGAGATCGTTGATCTCGTTGATCCTGCGGCTGCTCGAAATATATCAAGTAAGTCTAGTTATTTTTTTCAATTCGATTAGTCGAAGTTGGAATTAGATGTACAAAATAATTTTTAAGCAACGCAACCTATAGTCGCTATTAATTCAAAAATAGCAGCTATAAAGCGGAAAGATCGTGAATTTAAGACTACGTCTGATGGCCGTCTTATTGTCACAGTAGAAAAAGATAAACCAGAACGCAAGAGAAAGAAGAAATCTGCACTTTTGTGCAGTGATTCAGAAGACGATTGTGGTAAGAATTGGGGTTAGATTTGGGGTAAGGAATTGTAGAATGTTACGTTTTGTCTGGCTCGTTTTGGTTGCGTTGCCGTTAATTTTTGAATTTAGACTAAATTGTAGTATTGTCTGTTATATAATGCGATTTGAAATTAAACTCCACGTTTCGGCTAACCTGCTATGCGCAGGAGTGCTAGCACGGGAGAGAATTAAAGATGGTGAAAATAAATGTTCGCTTAATCCTGCTATATTATTAGACAAATATTCTTCACAAAAAATGTTTATTCGTATTCTAATTGGATATTGACAGAATAGTCGTTGAAATTTCGAATGCTCGGAGTTACAATCGTTCGAAATACGTTTCGCTCTTATTAATTACAAGATTTTAATTTCGATAGAGTTTCGATAGTTTACAAATTGACAAATACAAACATGTCGATTAACAAGATTAACAAGAATTGGAAACTAATAAAACAAAGAACTAAAAGCTAACGAACTAAAGGACTAGAGAATCTAAAAGCTGAGAGCAAAAGCTAAGAGCTAAAGGAATTAAGAGCTGAAAACTAAGGAACTGAAGAATTAAAAAAACAAAGGAATTCAGAAATTAAGAGCTAGAGGAATTAAGAATTAATCGCTATGAACAAGAAATTACTTGCCAGGAAATGAGAACTAATCGCCAAGAACCAAGGAATTAATCACCAAGAACTGAGGAACTAATCACACAAAACTGAGGAATTAACTACTCTAAAACTAAGGAATTATTACCGCTTCTTTTATGCCGCTACGCTTATTTATATTTAGGTCTACCGTGGAGGAGTTGTCATATGACGGGTTATTCCGTGGGGGTTGTGAGGTTCGAATTTGGTTTATACAAATTGTTAAAATTTATTTAAATTTCAAATTGGAACGCTCACTCGCGCTATTGATAGTTTTAGCCTACGTTACGGCGCGTGCGCAGCGCGGGACGTGACAAGAAAAATGTAAAGTAATTCAAAGAAACAAGTGAACGAAGCCAATGAATTTTTATGTTACATGATCAGAAGATGATGTTCAGTCTGTAGCCATGTCGCAAGCAATGGATAAAAAACGTAAATATAACGATAGTTATAATAACGTCAGCGTAAGGAGTGGACCCACATTAAAGTATCGAGGTATAATAGTAATATATAACTTATAGTAAATTTTTAATAATTATATTAAATTGACATTGAGATGGATTCCTCTAGCCTAGACTGTGTAGCTATGTATATTAATAATAATTTACTTCTCTAGATTAAGTGACTTGTACTTGCAAAGATGGCTACGTTAAGTGGTTTGTATTTTTATATCATAAGTAATTGAGTGGAACTCAACTGTTTCTGTGAAGCAGAGTGTATACTGCGAAGGAGGTGGCGATACCTGAAAGAGGTAAAAACGAGTATTATGGGGACAGGTTGCTACCTTACTTTTATTAAGTTAATATGAAATGGTGCCTTATAAGGTTAGCTGGTAGCTATTTAATACGTGATGGGTTTTTTACAACGATTGTGTTACGTCGTGCGACATTCTTTCTAGAACAGGCCACACACCGCGGACAGGATGGCAACCAGATGTCCGCACGCCTTCACTGCGTACCTTCAATAGTCTTAAGAGCCGATCATAAATCTTAGAGGAATTTCTAAGGTCCTTCAGACCGAACCAAACATCTGCACTAAGTCACTGTCTAAAGGTTATTGTTTACTACGGAAAGATAGGAGAAGTTCGTCTTTCTCATGTACGATGTTTTACACTAGCAACTTTCTCTCGGGGCGGTTAACACCCTTCCTCCACTCTTCCACCACCAATCCAAAAAATTAACCTATTACCAGAGAAGTCCTTCCCTCACTCTCCCAACAAGAACTTGGTCTTAACAAATCATCTTTTCTCGGTAAAATCAATTTAACCACCCCTATTATCGCAAACGAAATCAGGGGATCGATCATTTCGTGGCGTCGATTATCCAATCGTAATGGGAATTTACGACTCCCGTTGACGTGCTTCCTCGCGATCGCGTCTCCCCGCGAATGGTCGAAACAGATTGACTACTGCTAAGTGTTTTGTATTCTTATTTACTATAAGTGAATGAGATAGTTTAAGTGCTTTGTATTCTTATTTATTATAAGCATGTATTCCGCAATTAAACGGCGAAGACGATATCGGAAGTACGTGAATTGCGAGCCATGTGTAGCGAACCCACGCTACTACTAAAAATGATCAAAATCGGGAAAATCACGGGTAAAGCCGCAATGGCTATCCGCAATATACCAATAAACGAATACGGACACCTGTACGATGCCCTACGACGAAACGTAACCACCGAAGATTCTGTTAGAGAACAACAAGACCAGCTACGCGAAACGAGACAGCGTCACGACGAAAGTGTGCAAAGTTATATCATCAGGTTCCGCAAAGCACTCAATAAGCTACAATACAGTATAACGAACGAATACTGTGACGAAATTACTAGACGAGCTATGAACGACAGGATTTTAAGAGACTCCGTAATCGATTTTATTCGAGGTCTGAAAAGCGAAATAGGACAATTACTACTCGCCAATCCACCATACAATATCCTTGAAGTCGTAAAGAAAGCCACCGACATCGAGCGATTCTTCAGGGAAGATCGAAATCGACGACCAAAACCAATGGAACGATTACGACTCCATGAGCAGCGACGACTAACAACCAATAATCCCTATTCAATCATTAGAAAACCAACTCCAACACCCAGTCCAATGCCAAGAAGCTTCCGACAAACTGAACAAATACCACTTGCCCAAAGGACACAATTAAAATGCTTCAAATGCAATCAGATCGGACATGTCTCCAGTTAATGTAGAAATTTTCGAACACCCAGCCAATTTCCGAGACCACCAGCAGTCCACAATCTCGAGACAAGCAAGGAAGAAATAGAGAAACCAATATACCAGACTTACGAATTAACGCCACAACAGGAAGACTACCCACAGTACTTTTACGATCCGACGGACAGCGATATAAATTCCTCATTGACAGCGGAGCAGGAATTAATATACTCAAGCGAAGATGCCTATTACGACCAAGAATAACAAAAGAACGAAAATTCTCGATGGAACACTCTAAATTTAAAACTAACGAACACGCTTTGATAAAACTATTTGGCAAACCTCTAGAATTCTTTGTGGTAGAAGACAACTTTCCAATTATAGAAGACAGCATACTCGGTTTACCAGCCCTATCTAAATCCAAATTTGAACTCTCAAATCAACAATTATAACGTGACAATAATATACTTTTATTGCAACAGGAAAACGACGTACCTTCAAAACAAGCAGTGTTAAAAACAGTCTACCTGGAAGGAAAACCGACAACGACATGCTTTATCAATGGTGGTGAGTGCCCAGTCAAAATGACTAATTTTATCGAAAATTCAAACACGTACAATCAAGTCTCCACGTTTAAAGATTTAGTCACACTTTCGCATATAAAGAAAACTCACCGTGAACCAATCAAAAAGATATTGCTGTTTTACCTCGACGTATTCAATCTAGAGACCGACTTATTACCATACACTAACCTTGCTAAACACACAATAACGTTAAAAGAAAATAAAATCATTAACACAAAATCTTACCGACCGCCTGAATGACATAAAGAAGAAATCAAACGATAAATGGACGAAATGCTACAAAAGAACATCATAGAATCATCTGATTCTCCTTACAATTCACCATTCTGGGTAGTACCAAAAAAAGCTGACGCCTCAGGGAAACAGAAATGGCGAATTGTAATAGACTTCAGAAAAATAAACGAACTAACTGACCAGGACAGTTGATCCCAATTAGGCAACGCAAAATTTTTCTCAGCCCTCGATTTATCCTCCGGATTCCATCAAATCCCAATGGACACAGACTCTAAGAAATACACAGCATGCTCCACACCACAAGGACACTACCATTACAATAGAATGCCATTCGGTTTAAAGAATGCACCTGCAACATCTTAACGCATGATGGATACCGCGCTGAGAGGACTCATAAATAAACATTGCTTCGTATATTTAGACGACATTATAATATTCGGACAGTCGATTGAAGAGCACAATAGCAACCTCGCGATAGTATTGCAACGCCTACGCGAACTCGGACTCAAAATACAGCCGGACAAGTGCGAATTTCTCAAACCAGAATTAGAATATCTTGGACATATAGTAACCGCCAAAGGTGTAAAGCCAAATCCCCAAAAATTAGAAGCCGTTAGCAATTTCAAACAGCCACGTAATCCCACAGACATCAAATCGTTCTTAGGACTAGCATGTTATTACCGCAAGTTCATCAGAAGCTTTTCTAAAATCGCGAAACCATTGACCGAACTTACAAAAAAGGAGACACCATTTCATTGGACAGATAAAACCCAGAAAGCATTCCAGACATTAAAAGACAAACTCTGTTCATCACCCGTACTAAAATTCCCAGACTTTGCGAAACAATTCACATTAACGACTGACACCAGTAACGAAGGTATAGGTGCGATCTTATCACAGGACGGACATCCATGTTGTTATATCTCGCGAACTCTAAACCCACCGAAATAATTATAATTCCTCATCCGAACCGATCACCAAGCACTAAAATGGCTACAGAATTGCAAAGACCCCTCATCACGCTTGATGAGATGGCGATTGAAACTAGAAGAATACGAATACGACATAGAATATACGAAAGGAAAAGATAACACTGCAGCCGACGCACTATCTAGAATACATGTTCTGACCAGTCGACGCGAAAACTTGAACATAGAACTCGACAAAAAGTTTCACGATTGGGAAAAATCTACCGACGCGTTACCCAAAATTCTCAAAATGACTCCGAACCGTAAATCTTTCTATCAATTATCCAAAACAGAGCTTGGAAATTACGACAGAGTCGAATGGTTAACTAAATTAAGCGAAATTATACATACAAACGAGAAGATAGGTATAGGCGACGACAGTTTCACAGAAACCGAGAAGAACGCGATCAAACGAATTTTATTATTCCTGAACGGCACAGTAAAAGAATTAAATTTTGCATGGGAACCAATCCAAACATATAGCGCCGAAGAAATAAACGAATTATTAAAAGAAAATCACGATTTAGTAGGACACCCCGGTATACAAAAGACATACGACCGCATTCGTGAACGGCACAGAGTACCAGATTTGATGAAACGCATACAACAACATATAGAATCATGCGATACCTACCAAACATCTACAACTACACGTATCAGACCGCGCGAAGAACCTTGTATCACCGACACACCCCTCGAACCAAACGATAAAATTGGTATGGACTTATTAGGCCCACTGAAAAAGACGAAGAAAGGCAATCAGTACAATCTATCCATACATGACGAACTGACAAAATACTTAATACTCGTACCACTAAAAACTCAGCAAACGGAAAAAATTTGGAACGCACTCCTCAATCGTTACATTTACATCTTTTCCGCTCCAAAAAAGATATTAACTGACCGCGGACAGAATTTTATATCTAGTTTAATGCAACAGTACGAAGACGCGTTCAAAATCAAACATATCAAAACGACATCCTTGCACCCACAAAGTAATGGATCTTTAGAACGGACACACGCAGTAGTAACAGACATGTTAAAATCGATACAGCGAAATTCGGATGAAGAATGGGACGATCAACTTAACTTTGTACGCCTTGCATATAATACAATGATACACGACTCCACTGGTTACACGCCATTCGGACTCACATTCGGACACCAAGCCAATCTTCCCTTCACAATATCCAAGAGTCCCCAGCGCACATACGCAGACGAAGTCACGTTCCGCAAAAAGGAATGGGACTCTAGACTCCGAAACGCTCGCGAAACATTGATCAAAAGTAAACAGCGATATCAGCGCGATCAAAAACGTAAAATTATAAAACCTCAATCAGTTTTCAAAGAAGGAGACTCCGTTTTAATACATAACGATCATAAAAGGCATAAACTTGATGCGGAATGGTTAGGACCATACACGATTGATAAAGTATGTACTCCATACTATCTGATTCAAGACAAAAAGATACGCGGTAATCGTTTAAAACCTTACTTTCCAGGTCGACGCTCCTCTTTGCCGGAATAGTACCCGCGCAAATAAATATTACGCCATTAGAAGGAAACTCTGTATTCGTAGAAAACATAGGAAAAGGATATTTATACAGAGATACTGCCAATAGTAGGATTAGACACTAGCGACATATACGAACAGATAAGCACAATAGAATCATATAAATTAACAATAGACTCACGTGTAATCAGCAAACAATACGTTGAAGAATTAGGCGGATTACAAAATCGTATCAATAACCTAAAACAACTCGCAAAACACTTGAAAGCGTTAACACATACCCGAAGCACACGAGGTTTACTCAACATCATAGGTTCCGTATCGAAAAGTCTGTTCGGATGATGAGATCTTACGCTCATAAACAAGGATATGGACAAACTATTCGATGATAATAATAAAATCAAGACCATAATAGCTAATCAAACAGCACTTATTAGAAAAATTATAAACTCAGAAAACCTAAACTACTTAGAGAAATCATATAGTTATATATTAAAACTACAACAACAGGCAAATATCGATAGATTTATGCTTAAGATGATCATGAAAGTCGACACCGCGATGCAAACTTTACACTTCCAATTAGATGAAATACTTAACGTCATGATATTAGGCAAACAAGGAATAATTAGTCCACAAATACTCGACCCCGATGAATTCATAGAAAATTACGCCAAGGCAATAGGTAGCCAGATGTACAACCCCGCGATTTCTGCCAAAACCGAACATTTTCCATTCATACTCGACATCAGTGATCTTAAAATCTTCACAATAAATTACAAAATATTTTTCAAAATCATAGTACCTCTAGTCTCTAACACAGAATGGAACATATTACAGATATATCCTATCCGGAGTAAAAGAAATGGAGTATTTTTGACTCCAGTAGTCGAACATCAGATATATTTAACCTCAGGTCTTTCATTTATAAACGCTGATATCGAGCATTTCAACAAACTTTGTAAGAATCGAGCCGGAACCACTATATGCAAACAAACACTACTAATCCATGACAGAAACTCAAGAACCGATTGTCGCAGCGAAATAATAAACTTCAAACCACACATTGAACATTGTCAAACAACTGTACTTAAGATTGAAGACATTAGCTTTATACCGCTCAAAACTAGCAACTGTTACATTGCGATACCAGCAAATCCGATAGAAATAGACACAATTTGCCAAACGAAACATATCTTACAAAAACTGGACAAGCCTTCTATCATAAGAGCCAACACTTCTTGCGATATATTCTACAAAGACGAGCACACGCGTAAGGGCGAAACAACAAACGAAGTCAAATACGAAATCAAAACAAAAACCCTAGCGTTCAAAACAAACGATAGTTTCATTCATCTGTTAGATAAACTCGAGCGAGCACCGAAGATAATAGATAATTTACAAGGCTATAAAACAACGATCGATAAAATAGGCGACGAGATAGAAACTCTTAATTTCGAACATAGAATCAAAAATATACAGTATTGGGGACTAACCACGCTCCAGATATTAGGGTACATAGCATTAGGCATACTAGGTATATATGGATTAAACAAAATAGGGATATTCAAATGCATCAGGAAATGTATACCGAACAAATTATGTATCAATCTATTTTGCTGCCGAAATGAAACCGTAATCAACAGCCACGATGCGACAGTCCCACCAGTATCACTCACCCTGGCCTCAACACCCAACATCTATATTCCAACCAACACATACCACTTAGATGAAGAGGAGGAATCAGCTGTAATTTTCAAGCCACGTCAAGTTCGATTCCACAAAAGTCTTCTGAAGAAAACTTCTGAAGAGACCAAGTTCAATCTAAGAAGGGGGAATGTCACAGGTGAAATTCGAGCAAGCCATATGATAAACCAAAATTCCGAGCGCCTTATCACGTGTGACCGTCCGGTCAGCACCCGTTCTCAGCCGCCTGGTTGGCATTCGGTCACTCCAGTCGTTCTCCGAAATACATGATAAGTACAAGCAAAGCCTTCTCCCACTGCAACGAATAAAAGAATATAAATGCTCCCTTCAAAATCATCCAGTCAGTCTAAAAAATTCTTAACTAACCCAAGTATCGAAAGTGTATCATCGCGAACCGAAAATAATATTGTACAAATTGAGTAAAAATAAAAAGAACTCGATCTCCTGTTCGGAAATTGACAAGTGTCTTATTTTTATCTTAATTTTACGCGACACGAGCGTGGATTCAGCGCAGCACACACTGGAGTACTGCCTGGCGTGAGCGCGGCCGCGCCACGACCTCATCGCTGAATTCGGATGGGATCTCTCGCTGCCGACGATCCTCCAGGCATTAGTTAGCGAGGTTGGTAAGCGAGAGAAGGAGATGGGCCGTGACCTCCTTCTGTGAGCAAGTTATGCTTCGAAAAGAGGTTGCGGAGAGGGTAAGGGTGCGGACTCTCACCCTGAGAGGATTGACCGGCGAAGGCGCGGCAGAGGCCATGGACGCGCTTCGGTGAGGCGCGCTAGGTCCGCCGCACCCCCCTATGGGGTGCAAACTTAGGCGCTGGCAACTCAGCGCCCCGGGGCCGCAAAGCAGCCCGGCGGCTCCGGCGACGAGGCGCGGTGTGACAATGGCCACACACCACTCCATTAAGCCGTGGTATTCGGCGGGGGGGGGCGGTGTATCGCTCACACCGGTTCCCGGGTCCTTTTCGATCGCAGCCGGGACGGTCATCGTGGAGGTTTTAGTCGGTTGGCGTCCGGCACTACCAAGCCGCTTTTCCCCAGAAGCGACTTGGTGTCCGTGCGGACTTCCTCCACGTTAATAAAAAAAGCCCCCTAAAGTGCTTGTGTGGCACAGCATTCTTCACGCCCACCGGTACCAAGGATGAACTCCTCCTCCAAGTCGGTGGGGCCTTTTTTGCGCGAGGAGAGGAAAATGAATTTAAGCATACCCAGTGACTCGCGTTACCAGGTTATGTGGGACTCCAGATGACATCGTCATACCCACTAAAAACCCCTCCTCTTTCCTCTGATTTGTGAGACACAGACAACCCCAGCAGAGCCGATCAGCATTCATCAGGGTTGTCCTCAACCGTGTCACCGCATATTATCGTCGCGTACTGGTGGCGCCCCTCCTATTCGCTGACTCCATTGCCTTCTCCATATCCCTTCTATATCTCATTATGCCCTTACAGAACTCTCTGAACTTCCTCCAGTATTTATCCCTGGTAACTACAGTGTCCACCAAGTTGTCCACGCTTATCCTGACACCCAGGAAGTTTTCGAACTCGATTCTTCTATTGATCCATTTAGGGCACGCGAATAAGACATGCTCGGCGTCGTCATTCGGGTCTCCACAGTCCCAACACTTCGTGTCGACCTCCTTACCGATCCTCTTACGGTAGCTGTTGAAGATGCCGTGTCACGTGATCGATGTCTCATCTATTCCTGGCGAATATGATCGCATTACTTATTAATCTCCTGGTCACATTATCCTCATTATACATGCTCCGTTCCGCCTGCCACTCCGTTGAGGCCTTCTTCTTTACTTCTTCCAAATCTTCTTTCTTTTCCGCATGCCTCTCAATCACCTCCTCTCCAACAGCTGAGTTCTTATAGATCTTCTTTCTCTCATATATCCCCATCAACATTCGCACTTTAATGTAGATCGGTAAGTTCCCGGTCAATACAGAAAGCGCCGTGTGGGATACGGTGCGGTAGGCCGTGGATGTGATGCACAGGGCAGTTCGTTGAGCCCTTTTTATGATCTTCTTGTCTTTCTCATACTTCATCGCATCAGCCCACACAGGCGCACCGTATATTATTATGGATTCCCACACGCTGTAATATAGCCTTCTTGCCAAACCAGGCGGGCCCTTGATATTCGGTAGGATTCCTCGTAATGCTCCTATTTGATGCCCGCTTTATCGCACAATGTGCTTGCCAAATTTCCTATTCGTGTCAATCATGACGCCAAGATATTTCGTGGCCTCTACCGTGTTGATAGCCATGCCGTCCACATTCAGGCCGATAACTTTGGGCGCCGTCATGCCCGTAATGAGGATTATTTCCGTCTTCTCCTTAGCCAGCGTCAAACCCACTCTTGCACACCAATCGCACACTGTTCTCATGATCTCCCTTACTATTCCGCTAACGCCTCCGTTTTTCTTCACGGCATATGCGATTGCCAGGTCATCTGCAAACGCGACCGCCTTAAACATTACCCAGTTATCTAGCCTTTCCAATAACCGATCGTAGACTATGTATAGGAAAGGCCCCAGCACAAATCCTTGCGGAACTCAAGCCGCAACCAGGTACTCCACCGTACCAAACTGGTTGCTGACGATTATCCTCCTGTCCGTCAGGTAATTTTTTACCAGTCTAATGATCTTGCAAGGCAGCTACCTCCTGGTCAGTTCGTCAACAATGCTGATCCAACTAAGGGTGTTGAATGCATTCTTGATGTCCAACGCAATCATCAAGCATACCATCCTTTTCTTCTTGCAGGTGTCCACGAATTTAATCACCTGTGTAATCGCGTCCACCGTACTCCTTCTTCTCCTGAACCCATATTGTCCCCTATGAAATGGGTCCACTCCCATACATCTTTCGATAATCAACCTGAGACACTTCTCCCACACTTTGCATAGTTCGATAAAATAATGAAAAGATATCTGAATAGAACTCTGGTCGACCCGACTTTATTCCTTCGTAATAGGGGCTTACACCTAGCCGACCATACGTTCTCTACTCCACATGGCGACGCAGCGAAGCACATCTCATGCGCGTGCGCGTGCTTTCTAGCGCTTCAACGGGCAAGATGGCATCAAATGCCTCCCACGTGCATATCTTAATTAAGTATTACGCATCGCGCGACTGTAAAGTGTCGCGGCCCTACGAGTGCAAACATCTAACAAACAAATGTGCCGCGTCGTGTGTGATCGTATACGGCGTCAATTACCAATTACCAATTGATAATTTCCCGATTACCAATTGATAATTGTTGACAACTTTTACTAACTTGCATCGGCCATATCGACGTGTGACAGTGCGTCTATTCTCATGCCATTTTAATCCTCCATTGTATGCAATGAAGAAACATACGAAGAAGTACTTACGCTATCCGCCTAACCACTCGCAACTCGGCCGCGCGTGGCATGTCCCTCTCCCCCGTCAATGTCTACAAACGGCGCACCATCTCACATCCCCCGGTATCTCATCTCTAATTACTGGTATTATGCCCCCAGACGTTAACTCCTAATAATTTCTTACAATTTCTTATGAGCAGTAAGCAGTAAGTACCCGGCTTCCTCGCCAACTGATATACCCACTTGATTCAGTCTCATTTTATTATCATAGGTATCAATCCTGTGTCGCGTAAAATTAAGATAAAAATAAGACACTTGTCAATTTCCGAACAGGAGATCGAGTTCTTTTTATTTTTACTCAATTTGTACAATATTATTTTCGGTTCGCGATGATACACTTTCGATACTTGGGTTAGTTAAGAATTTTTTAGACTGACTGGATGATTTTGAAGGGAGCATTTATATTCTTTTATTCGTTGCAGTGGGAGAAGGCTTTGCTTGTACTTATCATGTATTTCGGAGAACGACTGGAGTGACCGAATGCCAACCAGGCGGCTGAGAACGGGTGCTGACCGGACGGTCACACGTGATAAGGCGCTCGGAATTTTGGTTTATCATATGGCTTGCTCGAATTTCACCTGTGACATTCCCCCTTCTTAGATTGAACTTGGTCTCTTCAGAAGTTTTCTTCAGAAGACTTTTGTGGAATCGAACTTGACGTGGCTTGAAAATTACAGCTGATTCCTCCTCTTCATCTAAGTGGTATGTGTTGGTTGGAATATAGATGTTGGGTGTTGAGGACAGGGTGAGTGATACTGGTGGGACTGTCGCATCGTGGCTGTTGATTACGGTTTCATTTCGGCAGCAAAATAGATTGATACATAATTTGTTCGGTATACATTTCCTGATGCATTTGAATATCCCTATTTTGTTTAATCCATATATACCTAGTATGCCTAATGCTATGTACCCTAATATCTGGAGCGTGGTTAGTCCCCAATACTGTATATTTTTGATTCTATGTTCGAAATTAAGAGTTTCTATCTCGTCGCCTATTTTATCGATCGTTGTTTTATAGCCTTGTAAATTATCTATTATCTTCGGTGCTCGCTCGAGTTTATCTAACAGATGAATGAAACTATCGTTTGTTTTGAGCGCTAGGGTTTTTGTTTTGATTTCGTATTTGACTTCGTTTGTTGTTTCGCCCTTACGCGTGTGCTCGTCTTTGTAGAATATATCGCAAGAAGTGTTGGCTCTTATGATGGAAGGCTTGTCAAGTTTTTGTAAGGTATGTTTCGTTTGGCAAATTGTGTCTATTTCTATCGGATTTGCTGGTATCGCAATGTAACAGTTGCTAGTTTTGAGCGGTATAAAGCTAATGTCTTCAATCTTAAGTACAGTTGTTTGACAATGTTCAATGTGTGGTTTGAAGTTTATTATTTCGCTGCGACAATTGGTTCTTGAGTTTCTGTCATGTATTAGTAGTGTTTGTTTGCATATAGTGGTTCCGGCTCGATTCTTACAAAGTTTGTTGAAATGCTCGATATCAGCGTTTATAAATGAAAGACCTGAGGTTAAATATATCTGATGTTCGACTACTGGAGTCAAAAATACTCCATTTCTTTTACTCCGGATAGGATATATCTGTAATATGTTCCATTCTGTGTTAGAGACTAGAGGTACTATGATTTTGAAAAATATTTTGTAATTTATTGTGAAGATTTTAAGATCACTGATGTCGAGTATGAATGGAAAATGTTCGGTTTTGGCAGAAATCGCGGGGTTGTACATCTGGCTACCTATTGCTTTGGCGTAATTTTCTATGAATTCATCAGGGTCGAGTATTTGTGGACTAATTATTCCTTGTTTGCCTAATATCATGACGTTAAGTATTTCATCTAATTGGAAGTGTAAAGTTTGCATCGCGGTGTCGACTTTCATGATCATCTTAAGCATAAATCTATCGATATTTGCCTGTTGTTGTAGTTTTAATATATAACTATATGATTTCTCTAAGTAGTTTAGGTTTTCTGAGTTTATAATTTTTCTAATAAGTGCTGTTTGATTAGCTATTATGGTCTTGATTTTATTATTATCATCGAATAGTTTGTCCATATCCTTGTTTATGAGCGTAAGATCTCATCATCCGAACAGACTTTTCGATACGGAACCTATGATGTTGAGTAAACCTCGTGTGCTTCGGGTATGTGTTAACGCTTTCAAGTGTTTTGCGAGTTGTTTTAGGTTATTGATACGATTTTGTAATCCGCCTAATTCTTCAACGTATTGTTTGCTGATTACACGTGAGTCTATTGTTAATTTATATGATTCTATTGTGCTTATCTGTTCGTATATGTCGCTAGTGTCTAATCCTACTATTGGCAGTATCTCTGTATAAATATCCTTTTCCTATGTTTTCTACGAATACAGAGTTTCCTTCTAATGGCGTAATATTTATTTGCGCGGGTACTATTCCGGCAAAGAGGAGCGTCGACCTGGAAAGTAAGGTTTTAAACGATTACCGCGTATCTTTTTGTCTTGAATCAGATAGTATGGAGTACATACTTTATCAATCGTGTATGGTCCTAACCATTCCGCATCAAGTTTATACCTTTTATGATCGTTATGTATTAAAACGGAGTCTCCTTCTTTGAAAACTGATTGAGGTTTTATAATTTTACGTTTTTGATCGCGCTGATATCGCTGTTTACTTTTGATCAATGTTTCGCGAGCGTTTCGGAGTCTAGAGTCCCATTCCTTTTTGCGGAACGTGACTTCGTCTGCGTATGTGCGCTGGGGACTCTTGGATATTGTGAAGGGAAGATTGGCTTGGTGTCCGAATGTGAGTCCGAATGGCGTGTAACCAGTGGAGTCGTGTATCATTGTATTATATGCAAGGCGTACAAAGTTAAGTTGATCGTCCCATTCTTCATCCGAATTTCGCTGTATCGATTTTAACATGTCTGTTACTACTGCGTGTGTCCGTTCTAAAGATCCGTTACTTTGTAGGTGCAAGGATGTCGTTTTGATATGTTTGATTTTGAACGCGTCTTCGTACTGTTGCATTAAACTAGATATAAAATTCTGTCCGCGGTCAGTTAATATCTTTTTTGGAGCGGAAAAGATGTAAATGGAACGATTGAGGAGTGCGTTCCAAATTGTTTCCGTTTGCTGAGTTTTTAGTGGTACGAGTATTAAGTATTTTGTCAGTTCGTCATGTATGGATAAATTGTACTGATTGCCTTTCTTCGTCTTTTTCAGTGGGCCTCCGGGTATGTGTTAACGCTTTCAAGTGTTTTGCGAGTTGTTTTTGGTTATTGATACGATTTTGTAATCCGCCTAACTTTTCAACGTATTGTTTGCTGATTGCACGTGAGTCTATTGTTAATTTATATGTCGGAGATGAGAGGACACCGGAGACCTTCCCTCTGGAACTTCGGAGAATCCGTAGTATTGTAATTAAGCGGTTTGCTATCATTGTACTTGTTTGCGATTTGTGATAATAAACTTGGGCTCGGGACGACAGTCAGTCGCCAAACGTAGCCGCGGTCACGGAATGAACGCTTTGTCTAACAAAGGTATGGAGTAACTCTATAGCTCTCTTTAAAAAGAGAATAGTTGTAACACTCGGCAGTAAACATTCCAACTGTCTCTGTCCCGTTGCTCGCCACATGCAGACCCTATTCTTCGAGTAAGATGATTGCCAGATGTCGATGCGTCTCCGCAGTACATGTTCAGCTAGCCCAAAGGCCCGTTATAAATCTTAAGATTTAGCCAACTAAAGCCCTTCAAACAGACAAACAGTCTTTGTCCCAACTACGAGAATCTCCTCGTAGGAGGAGACCTATTTTTCAACAAACGACGTCTCCCACTTTCTCTAGAGGGCGGCTAGCATTTCTAACCACCGATATAGAAATTGACCAATTAGCAACAACGCCAATTTCCCTTACTTTCTGAACGAAGGTTGTCCTCGACGAATCCGATAACCTCGCGTCCTTAGACACACCCCATCATAGTTTTCCTCGGTGGCATCATCGGGACGGAGATTCATTCTTTTTGCGATCTCATCAACGAGGAGTAACGCCTTACGGTTCGTGAGCGTTACATGCTTGAGATAGTGTATTGTGCAAGTTGATCTATCCTCCCGTTGGCCGCGGATTCGTTATTGAACCTACGACCAATATCACTAGTATCGCGAGTGTCCAACCGCCACGGTTGATTGTCAAGCCTATACTATCCATACTTGTGTTAGCAAACCGTACCTTTGTTATACCGCGACGATGGCCAGTTCCAATGAAGATTTATCAAACGCCCACAACCCTATAGCTGTCACCTCTCCGACATATATATGTATGTAGTGATAAATTTGTGATCTACAAGGCGCAAGGAAATTTTGAGTTGAGTTGTTTAGACAGCGGGCTGATCGACATTATTTTGATGATCCCTCCTAAAAACAAATATCGTCCATTGGTTACGTTGGGTAATCAAAGGTAATAGATAATTATAATTATTAATAGGAGCCTAATTCGATGGGTTAGTGCAAGGGAGGAGGTATATAGCAATAGAAAGGAACAATGAGTTTATATGGTATGACTGGAAGTATACTAGAATGATTTTATAAGGCATGACTCGAAGTTTTATATTAATTATATAGGTGGATGAATAATATAATGAGTAGTATCGCGATCTTATAGTATGAGTTTACAGATGGTTCTATTTTAATGAGATATGTGGGCAAATTAATTTATATTATTAATTTAATTATGTTATGAGATAGGGGGAATATAATGGGAGTTGTTTTTAATCAGCATGGGATGAAGATAAGTATGGGAGTGTGGTATTGTCACGTCCCGTGCTGCGCACGCGCCGTAACATAGATTAAAACTACCAATAGCGCGAGTGAGCGTTCCAATTTGAAATTTAAATAAATTTTAACAATTTGTATAGCAACCAAATTCGAGCCTCACAACCCCCACGGAATAACCCGTCACATGACGACCCCTCCACGGTAGACCTAAATATAAATAAGTGTAGCGACATAGAAGAGAGAGAAAATAATTCCTTAGCTCAGAGTAGTTAATTCCTCAGTTTTGTGTGATTAGTTCCTCAGTTCTTGGTGATTAATTCCTTGGTTCTTGGCGATCAGTTCCCCATTTCTTGGCAAGTAATTTCTTGTTCATAGTGTCTCCCCATTTCTTGGCAAGTAATTTCTTGTTCATAGTGATTAATTCTCAATTCCTTTAGCTCCTAATTTCTCAGTTCCTTTGCCTTTCAATTCTTTAGTTCCTTAGCTTTTCAGCTTTTAGTTCCTTTAGCACTTAGTTCTTGCTCTCAGCTTTTAGATTCTCCAGTCCTTTAGTTCTTTAGCTTTTAGTTCTTTGTTTTATTAGTTTCCAATTCTTGTTAGTCTTGTTAATCGACGTGTTTGTATTTGTCAATTTGTAAACTATCGAAAATCTATCAAAATTAAAATCTTGTAATTAATAAGAGTGAAAACGTATTGCGAACGATTGTAACTCCGAGTATTCGAAATTTCAACGACAATTCTGTCAATATCCAATTAGAATACGAATAAACATTTCTTTTGTGAAGAATATTTGTCTAATAATATAATAGGATTAAGCGGACATTTATTTTCATCAACCTTAATCCTCTCCCGTGCCAGTACTCCTGCGCGTAGCAGGTTAGCCGAAACGTGGAGTTTAATTTCAAATCGCATTAAACAACAGACAATACTACAATTTAACCTGAATTCAAAAATTAACGGCAACACAACCAAAACGATCCAAATAAAACGTAACAATTTCATGTCCGTGGCATTGCGGGGTAATCGAAAGCTTTTAACAGCGTCTACTTTCTTGGGGTTTGGTTTAACTCCTTGGGATGAAACTACCTACATGGCCCAAGTATTCTAGTTTGGGTTTTACGAA
>NW_022884290.1:0-30889 GCF_011952255.1 Bombus vosnesenskii | reverse complement strand
CGGCGTTTGGAACTTTCTCTATGCTTCCAACGAGTGTGCCTAGCAACGGCGTTCGGAACCTTCTCGATGCTTCCAAACGGGTATAGAAAACAAAATGCAATCGTACAGGGAGAAAAATCTCCACGAGGCTGGCATTCTTGCGATTGCCTTGGAGAGTGATACATCGAGCATTTTCGACGATCGCATTTGCGTCTAAATTAGTTTCGCTTAGTAAGGAGTTATCCCGGTGACCGTGGATTCGTTTGAACTCAAACATTGCTAATAGTATTATTTAATTTAATTATTCGTAGATCGTATTATTCATTAGGCTTAGTGTTTGTTAGACTTATTATTAGTTGTACCTATTATTTGTTAAGCTTAGTGATAGACCTGTATATACGTGTAAATAAAATCTCGGCTTTGTGAAACGATGGCTAGTCCACATGAAGAGTCGTCGCGCGCCCAAGATTCGAATCGTGATCCGACATATATATGATGTATAATGCAAAATAAGGATATAAAACTTAAAATTGATTTCACAATTACACTTGAATATGGTATGAAAAGTAAGGTTTGAAAGAAAATTTCAGATACATTGATTTCCGGAGTTATTTAATTGCTTTTCATGTTTAGTTGTAACTTTCCACAATTGGCCAAATTGCAAAATTCATGCCATTGACATTAAGGAAACAATATAGAGTGTAATAAAAGGAAAACAAGAAAATACAAATTCTGACAGTGAATTTAGTAAAAAATCAAGAAAAAGTAAGACAGACGTTAGGAAACTATAGCAAAATAAAAGAAGCTCGAGAGGGCAGCGGTAACCATAACAATAAGAAAGAAACACAAGAGAAAGGTCACTAAAATAAATTACAAAGTGTAAAATAGCAGTAAAAGACAAAAAACAAATAACAAGTAGGAGCAAGGAAAATAAGTTATACAAAAAAGGAAATGAAGAAATGATTTTAAATCAAACCTTAAATCCTACAGAAAGTACATATAATGTTGAAGGGAACAAAGAATATGAAAGACAAATTAAAGAAGGTAAAAAAAATTTATCATTAATTAAGAGAGATTTTATATTATAATAGAAAGATACCAGAATATAGAAAAAGGTAGGAGAAAAGAAAATGAGCAGATGAACAAAGCAAAATGGGCAGAAGAAAGAAGCAAACTAACAAAAAAAAGTGAGGTAATAGAAGAGTCAGACAAAATTAAAAGAAGAAAAGAGAGGAAAAACTATTATTATAAAAAGGTTGTAAATAAGAGATAAAGTAGAAGAACCCAAAATGAAATTGAACATAAATAGATTAAACTTTGTTTCAGGGCATCACTCTTTTCTGGTCATTGTTTGTATCCTCTAATGTTATTTCATGAATATGAAAATGAATATGAGAATGAAAAATAACAGTTTTGAGTTTAGTGATCAATTGTTTCACAAGTAGTGATCAATATATAAATTGATTTGGCAAAGGCAACTTTTGGTATTTTGTACGAGTGGAAAAATATATATAACCCAACTTATATTATAGCGAAAACATTCATGTTATGGACAGAAATTAATGCTTTAATGGTAATCTGATATAAAGACAAAGTCAACCATACACAGTGTAGGTATATGGTATAAGAATATGGGTTCTCCACTACTCAACAAGAATAGATAAAATACAAACACATTTCCTAAAAAGAATATTATACATACTGAAATACCATGTAATGCCAGATTATGTGATTAAAAGCAATAAGAATAGTCTTGGAACAAAAAATAATAAAATGAGGCATAAACTACATGTTAAAACTGGCAAACATGGGAGAACACATAATTAGACAGGAAAACATTGCAAAAAGTAATACACACATAATAAACTCAAATAGAGTTACGAAGCCGATGGTACAGAAATAATAATAAATTTAAACTGAACAATAATAGAAGAAATAACACAAATACTTGCTGGATAAAAGAAAGAAAGAATAGAATAATCTACTTATAGTGAAGTATATAAATATGCTAAAAATATAGAAAAAAATAATTAAAGTTTCTTGCATATGAAACTGTTATTAATAACTAAAAGGATAATCAAAGTTAGAGTAGCTGGGAGACAGGAACAATCAGTGAATGCAGAAAATAACATAAAATACAAAACAGATGAAAACAAAATGTATAATATGTGTAAGAAAAATATATTGGATAATATTAAGATTTTACAACAAAATTCATTAAAAAAACAACAATAGGATGGTGATTTTTTTTCTGACAAAGAAAAATAGTTACAAGGACTGACAAATTTTATTAAAAAGCAAAAGCAGCATTAAGCTAAGATCATTTTATCATAGAAGAATAGCAATTCAGACAAATTCACAAATTATAATAATCTAAGAACAACTTAAATACTTTGTTATGTTTGTTTTGCAGTAACCAACAAATTTAAAGACTTAGCCTAAGTATAAATATGCCATAAATAATTCTATGTAGAAATAAACATAAATAATATTAAATAAATAGAACTTTTCTTATTGAAATGTGACAGTCTGTAATAAAAGATAAATTAAAAAAGAAAAAATAACTTTAACAAAAAAGAAATTTATAAAAATTTATTCTTAAAAAATTGTGGCCAATCAGATACGTGAAATAAAAGATTATTAGAAGAAACATGATTAGTCTACAAGAAGATCATACGAAAGGAGAAATGAAACATGTACCGTATTCTCTCAACATACGGTTGCGAAGAAGTTTACTTACTCTATATTTCATTTCCGAACTTCTTCGTTTCCACGCAGTCATAGCAGTTCAGAACTATTTTATGAAAATCAAGAATTTCCTACATCAAATTATTTGATTTGCAAGACCTCATATATTTCTAAATTACTTACACAAAATTAGTACAGCCTATGAACAATGCAAACATTAAAAAGAAATAAGCGATACAGTAGCCCAAACAAGGACAAAGGTTGAAATAAGACAACAAAAATAGCAGATATTATTCAAATTTGTATGAAAAATCCTTCAGAAATTAAATTCTTCTTTTAATGAAAGACGGTTATATATATGAAAATCAAAAATGCAGTAAAAATACAAAAAATATAAAAGAAGAAAACTGTATTTGTTATTACGACTTACTTTTGCATGTAGAATAATTTTCATTTCGGTTACTGCACTACCCCTGTTATTAAATAGGTTTTGGAGTTCGATATTTAATTGATTCACACAGATTCAGTTTTTATATTCTGTATTTCACCACCATGTACAGCCATATGAACACACCGGATACTCTCAGATAATTAACACGTGGCAGAAACTAAAACAAAAGGGCGTCGTTAGAAGTCGTACCAACTTCGCATGTAGGAACTAGTGATCATACCAACATGACATTTATCTCAACAGATTAAACAGTACTGAACTCTATGATGATGCGCTAGCATGATATAATGTCGACGATGAGGTAGCGTTGTTTGCTGATTGGTTATACTTCAGGACTACATGTGGGACCTCTGTACGATCGCTGGTTAAATCGGTCACTTTGCGATATGCTTATGAAATCTAAACGTAATTCTTTTGTTAACATTTTCATAATTATACTTCAATTTTAGGATTAATTAAACAAATATTTAATAATTATTTTAATATCGATTACTATATATAACGATTATTATAATGCGAAATTTTATGTGTAAATAGTATGTTAAAATATGTAAATGTATATAAAATAGAATATATAAATGTGTGCATATGCAAAATATATTACATGTGTGTGTACCTACATTTAAAACACGTAACAGTTATACAATATTCTAGATTACGAATTTGGATTTATCGTTCATTATGTTCTTTCATTACAATTTAGTTGTCAGTTGCAAATCGATTCATAAGTTTCATAAGGGAAGGATCTTTTTATTGTAAATAGACTAATGGAAAGTTTTTCTCTAAAATCAATTGCAAATAATAATTTTGAATAAAAACGGAAGAAGAAATGTCTTTCCTAAAGGAAGAAAAATGAATAAGGTATGAAAATCTAATAGCTGATAAAATTTTATTCGTTATTCCTTATTGACTGTCGATATTAGACCTTGATATTTCGTGTCAGGTATCCCTATCTCTGACATTCAATAAGAAAGGAGAACGTTTGTTTAGAACCTTACGTCCTCGAGTATGTTTCTAGTCCTATAACAAACAGTTTTTGTAAACAAAATCTTATTTTTAAAATTACATATTTACATACATTATATTTAAAAGTCTCGCTCTGACAAAATAATATTATTATACAGATGTATAGCATTACAAATTAGAAACCGAAAAGACATGTACCTCTGTAGCTCATAACTTTCTTTGACGAAAATTTATTCCTATTCTAATTATAAAGTTTTTAGTAATAATAATAACAAAATAATGACTCGATGATTGAGTACATATTAACAAAAATACCCGTATCTGAAATGTTTATTATTTTGAAACTTAGTGAGGTACAATTATTTCATAAAGTTTATTATTCTCGCTTTGTTTCGTGCAAAATCAATAATTATATCTTCGTAATTTCAATTTTCACATAACGTATTCAAATTAAATAATCAATTAGATAGTCTGCCCTGAGACATAGTAGTATGTATATAATTTTTAATTAATTTTAATCTAGAGAAAGCACGCCCTGCAGAAGCGATTGGAATAATTAGTAATATTCTTAAAGTAACATAAAATTGGAAAATAAATCCTTAATTTTATGTATCATATTCGAACATTACATTGCTGTTATATACAACAAATTTTTACTGTATATGTCACAAAATATTTTTATTTCATTAAGCATATCGCTTCTATCTACATTTCGATGATTTTCATTTTCTAAAATAATGTCCAAATTCATACGGTGTTTAATCGGTTCTTCTGCTTTCATATTTTTTAGTATTGTTATGTTATATAGAAATCTGAATGGTACAGACTCATGCTCAATGCTCAATTTGCATGAACCTTTCTCCGATTGAAAATATTCTCTGATCAGTCATAACTAAAATGTGCTTTTTGAAAAAGATAACTTCGGTGTTATGCGAACGTGTATCTCCGCTTCATAGGCATAACAAATTTTCGTTTTCTTAATACGACGTCTTAAAAATTTAATGAAATGTCATTATTAGAGCAGGTGAACCTGTCGAAGAGCTACTTGTTCATCGATTTCGATGCCCTTGAAATATATCGTGAGATCATGATTCTGAACAACATTTTCTTATAGATACGAATGCTCGGTCTTAGTTTTCGTTATATTCATGCAAAAGTATCATAAACATATAAATCCTTTTTTTATATTTTATATAAAATTAAGAGAATAATGTTTGACATCTTATCTATAAATAAAATAGTAGACGGTATTATTTCTTCTTCTAATGTCAACCAGCAATTTTCTCTTAATGTCCCTTTAAGATGTCTTAGAACCAACAATTTATTCTGCACCGGTCAACACATATTGCTTTAATCGTGAGCTAAATCATGCTAACTCCTTTTGTTCGAAGATAGATCAACTTTGGCAAATCACAGTCTCCTTAAAACACTTGCTGGAACGTTTATTTTAATTTATTTGTATGCTTGTATCTATATTTAATATATATGTCGCAGATGAAACGAAAGCCGAAGCATTTCCTTGGAAATTTTCGGAACATCCTCTAGTACCTTAGCTTAGATTTTATTACAGTTGTAATTGCTTAAGATTTGTAATAAGCGACATTGGGTTCGAGGTGACAATAGGTCGCTGAACGTAGCCACGGTCACGGGATGGATGTTTTATCTAACGGAGGTCTGGAGTGGTTGTATGTGTTTTCCGAGAAATGTAGTTGTGGCGGTATGCGGCCTCGAGAGCGGGCCGAGCCACGTGTGATGTTGCCTCGGAGGTGCCGATGCAGTGGGACATACATTGTATTAGTAATCAAAACTCCAGGCAGAAACTGCCTAGCAACGGCGTTTGGAACTTTCTCGATGCTTCCAACGAGGGTGCCTAGCAACGGCGTTTGGAACCTTCTCGATGCTTCCAAACGGGTATAGAAAACAAAATGCAATCGTACAGGGAGAAAAATCTCCACGAGGCTGGCATTCTTACGATCGCCTTGGAGAGTGATACATCGAGCATTTTCGACGATCGCATTTGCGTCTAAGTTAGTTTCGCTTAGTAGGGAGTTATCCCGGTGACCGTGGATTCGTTTGAACTCAAACATTGCTAATAGTATTATTTGATTTAATTATTCGTAGATCGTATTATTCATTAGGCTTAGTGTTTGTTAGACTTATTATTAGTTGTACTTATTATTTGTTAAGCTTAGTGATAGACCTGTATATACGTGTAAATAAAATCTCGGCTTTGTGAAACGATGGCTAGTCCACATGAAGAGTCGTCGCGCGCCCAAAATTCGAATCGTGATCCGACATCAGAAGTGGGATTAGAACCGTTTAAAGTGCTACAAGAGCAAATGGTCCTTATGCGCGAGTTAATTCAGACGCTAGCGCACAAACCGGGGGAGCAAAGACCGAGTACGGAATCTAAGGATGCAACGTTACCACGTTTTGACCCCGAAGGCGCGGGCGCCGATCCATCCGCGTGGTGCTCTCATGCTGATTTGATTTTGAAAGACCACCCGATGCAAGATAGTGCGTTACTTTCCGCTCTAAATCGCGCCCTAAGGGGTCCTGCTGCGCATTGGCTTTCACAAATGGTGCGTGGTGGAAAGCTTACCTAGCCAACGTTTAAGGAATAATTTCTTTCGCGTTTTGGTGGCAGAGAGACAGCCGCTTCGGCGTTAATAAGGATATCCAGAGAACGACCGTCGGAGACTGAATCCCCGGGAGCGTACGGTAGTCGCCTCCGCTCCATGCTGCAGATGAAGTTGCAAGATCTAACGATGCCCGAAGTGATCAATGCCCTCGCCCTTTATATACTGAGTTCACAAGATCGACGCTTTCGGCGACTAACGCTCGCGAATAATATCAGGACGGAGGACCAATTTCATGATAAAATGAGGATTCTCCCTTACAACGATCAGCCGACATTTTCGCCAAGAAATTCACTAACGGAACCTGAAGCTAAACGAAGCAAGCTATCAGTTCCTCGGATTAAGTGCTACCGCTGTGGTGCTCACGGACATAGGAGTTTGTCGCCTGCAAACACAAACGGGGAAGGAGCAGGATATACGAACCCCGAAGGAAAAACGACCAGCCGCATCGTCGAAGGTGACCTGCTTCAAATGCCACGAGGAGGGACATATCGCGCCTAATTGCCCATCATCGCGGAAAAGAAACTACGATTCCATTGACGAACGCCGGATCGACTCCTGTGTAGTGGAAGCTCCGGCTGGTAGATTAAGCCATCTGGGTGAGTCATATCCATTTTACTTTGATTCTGGGGCCGAGTGTTCGTTAATCAAAGAGTCCCTAACCTCGAAATTTTCGGGTAAAAGAATAACCGATGTGGTAGTGATGCGGGGGATCGGGAATACTTGTATTAAGAGTACACTTCAGATTTTGTCCACTGTTTGTATTAACGGTCTTACATTGGAGATAGTTTTTCATGCCCTTGCTGACGATTACCTAAAATACGACATCATGATTGGTCGCGAGATTTTGAGCCAGGGATTCGACGTAAATATCACGCAAAATAGCCTCGTTATTTGTAAAACAAAGGTCGTTAACGCTTGTGGTAAAGTCGCGGAAGATGCGGTCAACATTAACGAGGTTGACACTGATGTGATCGGTAACGATAAAGATCGATTAATCTCTGTTCTCGAAAAATTTAAAGAATCATTCATTACGGGTATCCCGCGTACTCGCGTCAGTACGGGCCAGTTGGAAATACGGCTAATTGATCCCAACGTCACCGTGCAGAGAAGCCCTTACAGGCTTAGCGAGGAAGAGCGAAGAATAGTACGCGAGAAAATAGACGAATTAATGAAAGCACAAATTGTAAAACCTAGTAATTCGCCGTTCGCGAGCCCTATGATACTCGTGAAGAAGACGGACGGCTCAGACAGATTGTGTGTAGACTTTCGAGCGCTGAATAAAAATACGGTCGCGGATCGGTATCCCTTACCCCTTATTGCTGACCAAATCGCGAGATTGCAGAGTGCGAGATACTTCATTAGCCTGGACATGGCTAGCGGATTTCACCAGATTCCCATTCATCCTAACTCGACGGAATATACTGCGTTCGTTACCCCCGACGGTCAATACGAATACGTGACGATGCCGTTTGGGTTGAAAAATGCACCAGCCGTTTTCCAGAGAGCCATTTTCAAGGCCTTAGACGACCTCGCTTATTCGTATGTCGTTGTTTATTTGGACGACGTTCTAATAATCGCCGATTCAATAGATCAAGCTCTAGAAAGGTTGCACACTGTACTAAACACTCTCGTAAACGCCGGATTTTCTTTCAACTTCGCTAAATGTTCTTTTCTGAAAACGTCGGTACTTTATTTGGGATATGTAATTCGTAACGGAGAAGTTCGTCCAAACCCGGGAAAAATACAAGCTTTGAATTCTTTACCTGCACCGTCGACTGTCACACAGCTTAGGCAGCTCATAGGTTTGGCCTCTTACTTCCGAAAATTTATTCCTAAATTTTCACAAGTGATGAAACCCTTGTACGCACTCACTTCTAGTAACAAACACATAACTTGGACGGACAGGCACGAAAAGATAAGACAACAGATAATTTCCGTTCTGACCGACGCGCCGGTGTTAATGATATTTGATCCCAATCGTCCCATAGAGCTCCATACCGACGCTAGTTCGGAGGGGTATGGAGCTATTTTAATGCACAAAGTCGAAAAGGAAAACAGAGTCATCGAATATTATAGTAAAAGAACCAGTCCCGCGGAATCTAGGTATCATTCGTACGAACTGGAGACACTAGCAGTAGTAAGCGCTGTCAAGCATTTCCGACACTACTTACATGGACGGAAATTCTTAGTAGTTACCGACTGTAATTCCTTGAAAGCCTCCAGCAACAAAGTAAACTTAAACGACCGGGTTTATAGGTGGTGGGCTTATTTGCAAACATTCGATTTTGACATCATGTATCGAGAGGGTAAACGAATGGCCCACGTAGATTTCTTTTCGTGAAACCCCGTAGACTTGAATCGCCGTACGATAGACAAGGTCGCAGAGAAAGAGATTAATCTGGCCGAGATCTCCGAAGATTGGCTATTAGCGGAACAACGTCGCGATCCGCAAATCTCCGAAATCGTTAATAAATTACAGAACGAAGAGCTCGCGGAAGATATCGCGAATACCTACGAACTGCGATCCGGTACACTTTACCGTAAAATACAACGAAAGGGCAGAACCCTTTGCTTACCCATTGTTCCGGGAGGTTTTAGATGGTCCGTCATCAACCATGTGCATCAGTCAATTATGCACTTAGGATGGGATAAAACGCTCGAGAAGCTCTATGAGTATTATTGGTTCGAGGGAATGGCGAAGTACGTTCGCAAATTTGTCGAGAACTGCCATGCTTGTAGAGTTTCGAAGGCTAGTTCAGGTAAAATACAGGCTGAACTGCATCCTATACCTAAGACCAGCATACCGTGGCATACGGTGCACATGGACATAACGGGCAAGCTGAGTGGCAAGAACGACTCGAAAGAGTATGTCGTCGTCTTGATCGATGCCTTTACGAAATTCGTGCACTTACATCACACACGCAAATTGGATTCGCTTAGCGTTATCAAGGCACTTAAGTCCGCCGTGTTTTTGTTCGGTAGTCCCTGTCGGGTAATAGCAGATCAGGGTAGATGTTTCACGGGCCGGGAATTTCAAGAATTCTGTGCAAGCAAACAAATCAAAGTTCATTTGATCGCGACCGGTGCAAGTAGGGCCAATGGGCAAGTAGAACGTGGTATGAGCACGTTAAAAAATATGTTCACAACGGTAGAAACGACCGGGCGTTCATGGCAAGACGCGATCGGGGAGATGCAATTGGCTTTGAATTGCACCATCAACCGCGTAACCAAATCGAGTCCTTTAGAGTTATTGATTGGTAGAGCAGCAAGACCGTATGACTTATTACTACCTGATAACATCGAGGAAAAAGAAATAGATATCTCCAGTGTAAGACAACAGGCAATAAAAGAGATGGAAACTAGTGCTAGGTATGACAAAGAGAGATTCGATAAAACCAAAGCTAAAGTAGTTAGGTTTAATCCCGGTGATTTGGTACTACGCCAAAATGAAGAAAGGAACCAGACAAAAGTGGATCCAAAATTCAGGGGTCCGTTTGTAATATCGGAGGTCCTGGAAGGAGACCGATATACCTTGAAAACACTGGATGGGAAAAGGTCATACAAGTACAGTCAGGACAGGTTAAGGAAAATGCCGGATAGTTGCATTCCTGCGGAGTTGGATGTCTGTTGTGATGACGAGGACAGTGACCATGGCGATGTGAGTACCCCGATCCCAGAGGATCGTAGAATTATATGAGCCCAGGTGCGGCCATGGGATGGAGTTCAGTGCGGTCAGGCACTGGAAGTGACGATGTCATGAAGCTGGGAGCCGGTTTAGTACCGACAGCGACAATGTCACGAGGTTGGAGCTGGTCTAGTACCGACAGCGACAATGTCACGGATTTGGAGCTGGTCTAGTACCGACAGCGACGATGTCACGAAGCTGGAGCTGGTCTAGTACCGACAGTGACAATGTCATGAGGCTGGAGGCGGTCTAGTGTTGACAGCGATTGTGTTACGAGGCTGGTTATGTAACGAACTTTGAGAGGATGTGCGATTCGAAGGATGAGACCCATTTGGGTGTGAAATCGAGAATGGTCTGTCATGTCATTACGACCCGACTGAAAGCACGCAGAATGCAACTGGCACTTTGAATGCCAATCACAGTGATACTAATCCTGTTTCCTTTTGTTTTGTTGACGAAGGTACACCCGAGGACGTGTGATAGTCAGGATGGCCGTGTCGGAGATGAAAGGAAAGCCGAAGCCTTTCCTTGGAAATCTTGGGAACATCCTCTAGTACCTTAGCCTAGATTTTATTATAGTTGTAATTGCTTAAGATTTGTAATAAGCGAGATTGGGTTCGAGGTGACAATAGGTCACTGAACGTAGCCACGGTCACGGGATGGATGTTTTATCTAACGGAGGTCTGGAGTGGTTGTATGTGTTTTCCGAGAAATGTGGTTGTGGCGGCATGCGGCCTCGAGAGCGGGCCTAGCCACGTGTGATGTTGCCTCGGAGGTGCCGATGCAATGGGACATACATTGCATTAGTAATCAAAACTCCAGGCAGAAACTGCCTAGCAACGGCGTTTGGAACTTTCTCGATGCTTCCAACGAGTGTGCCTAGCAACGGCGTTTGGAACCTTCTCGATGCTTCCAAACGGGTATAGAAAACAAAATGCAATCGTACAGGGAGAAAAATCTCCACGAGGCTGGCATTCTTACGATCGCCTTGGAGAGTGATACATCGAGCATTTTCGACGATCGCATTTGCGTCTAAGTTAGTTTCGCTTAGTAGGGAGTTATCCCGGTGACCGTGGATTCGTTTGAACTCAAACATTGCTAATAGTATTATTTAATTTAATTATTCGTAGATCGTATTATTCATTAGGCTTAGTGTTTGTTAGACTTATTATTAGTTGTACCTATTATTTGTTAATCTTAGTGATAGACCTGTATATACGTGTAAATAAAATCTCGGCTTTGTGAAACGATGGCTAGTCCACATGAAGAGTCGTCGCGCGCCCAAAATTCGAATCGTGATCCGACATATATATATATATATTTGAGGACTTACTCGAAAATGGCACCTCCTCCACCAATCTAGGAATGGCAATATTATGATTGTGTATGTTTTCTATTCCATCCATATGTGCACAATGTGCTGCGGTCAAAACATGCCTAGCCGATATCAGGGAACCTCCGCACTTCCATAGTGGTTTGTCTGGGTTTCGGGGATTACGAAAACCTAATGCAGCGATCCATGGCCAAGCGCCTAAAATGCAATAGTCATAGTTGTGAATATACATAATTTTTTCTCACATAACGGGTAACAACGATTATTACCTATTCGATATTCGATCATACAGCAGACGATAAGTACATACGTACAAATACTCTGAAATAGAGATTTGATAAAGACAGAAATTAAATTTTTATTCCAGTGGAATACAAATTATTAAATAATTCTATATAATTTCTATTTGAACTATACTGAACTATAAAGTTCAAACGTGTAATTTCTGCCCTAACAGTTTTTGATCTCTATCCATATTATTACTCCTATATCAATTTTTTATTTCAAGCAAAAAGATACTCTTCCTAACATGAAGTAAAAGAAAGAAATAATTCAAGTTAATAAGTAAAGTTACTACCGATAAAATCATAGCATTATTATTTAGTCTAATTGAAATGTACATTGATGTGCTGTTTAATGCCTTTAAAGTTCATTCTTTGCAGTAAATGGCTTATTATTAATCGGAAAGAAAGACATAAAACGTACCAAGTTCAGCTGGTTTACCATCGACCACCACCCTGGTATGAGAGACGTTGCTAAAACCACAGTATGGTGGTCGCAAAGCCTTATACTTATACACAGTTTTTATTAAAATTTCTCTCTTCTCTTTGTTTGGATCGTTCGGACAGCAAACGATCGTAACATTGCCCTGGTATCTGCACACTGATCGTCTATAAAAATCGGTGGCTGTACGGTACTGTATCTGCCATATTTCTTGCAGAGGTTTACATTTTCTGTAGTCAAGGCACCTGCCTTCTTGATTGTCCGGTGTGGTACATTCTGGATCAAACAATTTTAAAACATTTATACAGTTCAAAGATGCGTAAGAAAGCGACACCGATTACTCAACTTTCGAAGTAAAAAGCCGATCAAGTCCACCGGATTGCCCTACAGACACGTATTAATCCGTAAGAGTTAGTCATCATGTTGATAATAATTATCTAAAGAAACTTTTCACGTGAAAATATAAAATTTTAATTGATTAGATATTGTGTTAGCCATACTTAAGAAAGAAAATGAAAATGAATGAAATGAAAGAAAAGGACTACCTTCAACCTCATGTTTTAAATAAACACTTTGTCAGTTTTGCGGTAAATAAATTCTTAGGAATTCAGAACAGTTTTTAGTGAATCATTTTGTTTCGACCGTTCGCGGAGAGACGCGATAGCACGTCAACGAGAGTTGTAAGTTCCCGTTACGATTAAATAATCGACGCCACGAACTGATCGATCCCCTTATTTCGATTGTGATAATAAGGGTAGTTCAATGAAATTCCACAGAATTAACACAAATAAATTAATGTTTATTTCAACAACTTATTAACTAGAAAGATATAAATGGAACAAAAAAAATGTAACTGCGTTTTGGTTGATAAGTAATGCGCGACATACCACATGTGTTGACGGTTCGACATCTCGAAAAGTTCTGAACGCCTTTCGATTTTTTTCGTTTTTTCTGGAAGGCGACCCCCACTACGTTCGGATCACGCCACATTCTTTTACGCGAGGTAAAATACGGGCCACGAGTCGACGTTTCTGGAAGTCGCCCTGCTTAATGAACCATGCGCTTGCCACTACAATGTTTGTTTGCCGGGCAGACACGACGATCCGTCTGCGACATTATAGTGCCGCGATCGATAGTTAAGAATATGACCTATGGTAAGCCGCATGGCGTAACATTCTCCCCCCGTTGAGAGGGTACCGATCAAACTAGGGAGGTGTGGTTGAAGTTCCCATCTTATTTCGTCTCGGTGGCTAGTTGTTCGGGTTTCTCGAGATCGGGTTGAATTGGCAGTGGGACAAGCCTTTTGACGCCCCGATCCAAAATGCTCTTTGCCGTCTGAACTGTAGCTGTCCGGATGACACCATCGGCGCCTGGATGAATCTTGATAACTCGGCCCAGAGGCCAATGCATGGAGGGAACGTTGTCCTCTCTGAGGATGACGATTGTGCCCTTTTGGATGCTGTGTCCACCCTTGCTCCATTTATTGCGGTTGGTTAGCTCGTTCAAATACTCCTTATGCCAGCGGTTCCAAAAATGTTGTTTAAGCTGTTGGATATGCTGCCATTTGGAGAGTCGGTTCGATGGAATGTCCCTGAAATCTCGATCACGTAAGCACATTAATGAATCGCCAATGAGGAAATGTCCGGGAGTGAGGGCTAGGAGATCATTTGGATCGGTGGAGATAGAAGTTAGAGGGCGGGAATTGAGGACTGCTTCTATTTCTATGATAAGAGTATTACGGTGTTAAGCTCATATGTTTCTGTTTCTCCACTCGCGCTGCGCCATAATATCCTTTGATATTTCCGATCCTCTGGTCGTACGAGGAATTGCCGATACATTTTCTCGATGTCGCCAGTGAGTATGTACTGATGAGCGCGGAATCTAATTAATATACAAAATAAATTGTGAATTGATTCGAGAATATAGGATTTCCCCATTTTCATGATTATCGTGATTTTTGTATAAATATATTTTTTAAGATACTAATAATTAGGTACTTATAAATTAGTATTATCAATTATTTTGCATTTACAATTCCGCCTCTAGTATAAGTGTTAATTGAAAACTAACTTTATGTTTCAAAAAGTACTAGCAAAGTCGTTGAGTAACAAGCCACTGATGCTAACACAAATAGCATTGTCGTAATTAAATATTTCTAAATATTCATTTTTCATTTTGAACCTGTAGAAACAATTTATTATATATACTATTAGC
This sequence comes from Bombus vosnesenskii, assembly GCF_011952255.1. Taxonomy (NCBI): domain Eukaryota; kingdom Metazoa; phylum Arthropoda; class Insecta; order Hymenoptera; family Apidae; genus Bombus; species Bombus vosnesenskii. The sequence continues at coordinate 16,208 of NW_022884290.1, read as the reverse complement.
TAAGTAATTGCATATTTAATTAAGTCGAAATATAAAACTTAGTTATTTTAATAATTTAAAAAATAAAAAACTGACAAACATTTCAATTTAATTTATGGTTGGAACAAAAGACAGTTATTTTTCATTAATTGAAATATTGCAATGCAGAGTACTTTCCAAAATACGCCGAGAGTATTCCTGATGGTGAAACGAGCGTTGCTTCATCGAACGCAGCTAAAGAAAACAACATCTATGTAGTTGGTGGTACGATGCCTGAAATAGAGGGCGATAAATTGTACAATACCTGTACTATTTGGGGTCCCGATGGAACTTTGATAGCAAAACACCGAAAGGTAAGTAATATATTCCTTTATGGCTTTGAATTTGAAAATATTGGGGTGAAGAAAGTGACTCTATCTAGGAATAATTTAGGAATATACATATGTACATACGTATACTATAACCAATTCTATAATTTACGGTTTATAAAATACGTTATGATACGGGAAACGCCCATTTTTGTTGTAATGTGTTTGTTGTTGTATAAATTTTTCACATACTTAAAATATTATTATACTTATTTTTTCTCCTTTTTAAACATTATTAAATGATAAGATTTTTTAATAAAAGAAAGTGATAAAAACGCTGTCAGTTATTAAATAAAAAATAATTAAAGTTTAGGAGTTGGTAACTTTGATATTAAATTACAAAAGTTGCAGCAATAGAATTAGCGACTACATTTTTAGGTACATCTATTCGACATTGACATTCCTAATAAGATTACTTTTCGAGAGAGTGATTCACTCACTTCTGGTAACTCCCTAACGACGTTCGATGTGAAGGGCTGCAAAATAGGTATTGGCATTTGCTATGATATTAGATTCGAGGAAATGGCACGCATTTATCGGAACAAAGGTACAGTAACTTAATCGATCAATACTTAACTAGCAAAAAATTAAATATCTTTCTTAAATATATTCTATATAAAATTAATATAATCTGTAACTCTGTATAAAAAGAAGCTTAATTTAAAAAACCAGTATATTTGCTGAAAATGAAACAAATAAAAGAATTAAAAGCACAATAAGAGGACTGTCCTCGCATATTCAGAAATGATGGAATGTGAACCGTGCAACTACGAAGTTAATTGGTATTCGGTGGCTTCATATTTCCTGCTTCTCTGGGTTAGGTTGCCAAATGCTGATATATCCAGCGGCATTCAATATGACCACTGGACCACTGCACTGGTCATTACTTCAGCGTTTCAGAGCGAATGATAATCAATTATACGTTGCCTGCATATCACCGGCTCGTGTTCCTTAAGCAAGTTACGTCGCATGGGGACATACACAGTTGACCAATCCCTGGGGAAAGATTCTTTACGATTTGGAAACTCAAGAGAATATGGCAGTCACCGATATCGGTAATTTACAGCTTAAAATTAAAAGCGAGAGATCCATGATGTAATTAATTTTTAGTCTCGTTAATTTATCGATTTAGCCATCTTCCTCTGTATTTGTTGAATTTATTAGTAAGCATTACTTATTACTTCGTATGTTTCTTTTTTCTATCAGATCTAAAAGTTGTTGAAGTAAGGGCTCAGATACCTACATTTTCTCAGAGACGTGCAGATTTGTACGACACTGTCTGTAAGAAGGAGTAACTCTACACTAAAACAGAAAATGTTTTTTTATAATATTTCTACTACAATATCCCTTTTTTGTGAATTATTACTAATTTCTTATCATTTGTACTAAATGAATGACTCAATTAAGAAAACCAAAACGTTATAAATAATAATCTGTATATCTTGTGTATCAACATGTAATTGGATATTATAATAATATAGGAATGCTATAATAATATAGGATAATAATATAGGAGAATAATAATATAGAAAAAAATACATGCTTTTAAACACCTTTAATATCGATCACATAAATTGTTATAATTCACAATGATTACGCATACATAAAAGACCCCTTGATAGTAAAATTTACGATCAAAAGGCAATTACGTATCGTTTAACAACATTTAATTTATAACACCTTTTAAACATTTAGACAGATTAACACATAACACTTCTTATATATAAACATCAATTCGAAGTTATCAGCTTGGAGAAATTGGTCGATTAATACCTGTAGATTGTCTGTCTCGATGAAAGACTTAAAGAGAGCAAAAACATGATAATGCCGCTAATATAATATTCCTTCTTTCTTGTATCTGTCTGCCTCTCAGGTCGTTTTACTAATTACAATAAGTAATTTCGACTTCTTTGCGCTCTCTTTTAACGCATTCGAGACCGAAAGAAATTCATATCAGTCAGTAGGCAAGGGTATAATATACATATTTTATATATAACTTATGTAGTAATGTATATATCATGTTAATTTCATATTTTTTTCAATATAGAATTATTATATATATATATATAACTGTACATAATACATTATAGAATAACATAGTATATAATTTTATATTTTAAAAATATGAGGCATACTATTTAAGATTGTCATCGATTTAAAATCAAAGTATGAAAAGGATACCCTGGAGAGAGTAAAACACAGAATCATTCTAACTAAACATTCAAATCGTAGCGACACCTAGGTATCGTCTTACAATTAAATCTCGGTCTCGAATGGATTAAAATGAAATACATACTTGCAGCTTCAACATCTTCAATATCGAGGAGATTCAAACTTTACAAATAAATGTAAATTGCGATGTAAAACAAAGCGATGTAAAAAGGGAAAAGGAGGAAAGAAGGAACAGGGAAGCAAAGAGAAGAAACGAATTTTTCATTTTCTCGAAACTGGATCAAGTTTCAGGAAGGCCATCCAAGTAATTGATGTCCTCTGTACTTATTTGTTAATCATGCGCGGAATCAGAACGATTCGACCTCGTTCCAAAGCAAATCGTTACTAGAGTAGAGACGGGAATTAATAATTCGTGTCAATTGTTCGATCGTGTTCACAAATTCAAATGCGGTTGAGTAGCGGAAACCATTTATAACACGTCCCATACAGCGTAGATCGCATACACGTCTTAGGATGTATTTTTGGTACTTATATATACTCTATATATATTCTTACTCTATATATACTTATATGTACTCTATATATATTCTCTATCTTATATATACCATAAAATATTTCGTGAAATCGCGTATTCGTGTCTAATGTCAGGGATTCTCTTTCCATAAGTCTGCGTTTTCTATATTATCTTTCTTCCTTATCAGTAGGCATTCTCACAATTTGTGATTAATACTGCTCGTACAGGAATGTTAGGTTTTTGACGTTGTAAAATTTCACGTGAAATAATAATGCCTATATATTGACTAATTTATCAATTAATTAAATCCGTGTATATCAAGTTTTCTATAATTTAGTACTTTCGTGTAACTACAGAAATTTGATGCAATATAAAACTTGATTAAAACAGCGATTCATTAGGAAACGAGAATAATGATGCAAATATTTTTTGTAGCCATTATATAGGATTTCGATCGCATAATTAATCAGTATCAACTTACCAGTCTTTAACGGAAGAATAGAAAGAAGTGCAGGCGGTACACAGACCGCAATTATGATCATTTTCAAGTAGAATCTCAAACTGCGGTACATCTTCTTAATCGTAAGCGTAGTCGTATTGTCTATAATAATGTTCGTCGAAAATTTCCCGAGCGTAAAATTCCTTCCGGAACCGACACCGCGAAATTCAACGATTTCCCGACTTAATCTGGGCGCTCCGATTTTCACATGCTGATCTGCTCGCATTAGAGTCAGCTCACTACCGGTGTCTATCAACGCGCTCAATTCGAAATTTTCCATCTTAACATCCTTACCACGCCTTGTTTGTAACGACCGAAACACGCTATAAATTTTTTTTGAGGACTCACCCAAATTGTCGCATTTTGATGCGATGTGTCCGTACTCCCTACATTTGAAGCATTTAGGTCCTCTCGACTTGCTCGGACACTCCGCACACACGTGCTCCGCATCACCGCAATTGTAGCATCGCGCCTTCCTCGCACCTCCAGATCGACTGGGTTCCTTGTTCCTCTCGGTTTCGGACCACTTCGTCACCGGCTTTATCCTGCTACTCTTCGGCTCCTCAAACTTCGTCCTCATCTCCACATCCCTTTTTATCGCTTCGTAGCGCCTCAAACGCTCTTTTAATTGCTCGACATTCCTGGCTCCGTATAGCACAGTCTTGTTCGCGACCTCGTCGGGAATGCCTTGAATAATGTAGTCTATCAAGGATTGCGTATCAACCCTTCCTTGATTTGCAATCCCGCACATGTGATACATGTATTGTTGCAGACTCTCATCTGCTTTCTTCTTTCTATGGGATAACTCACCATGTATCTGTTGGTCGCTTACTACATTTTCGAACTCATCCCTCAACGCCTTTTTTAGCTTTGCCCAGGACTTCGCGCATCGTTCTTGTCGTACGAAGGCCTGAGCGGAGCCTGCGAGTAATTTCTTAGCATAGGTCACCATGTGGGCGTCTGACCAACCCCACACTTCCGCCATTTCCTCAAAGTCTTCCACCCACTGATTTACACTCAGCAGATCATCCCTGCTGAATTTCTCTAATGAGTCTTCTACGTCTTTAAGACTCAACATCGAACCGACGCATACCTTCTGGTGATACTCATCGCGGTCCTGATACACCGCTCGCGTGCCTCGTTTATCGTCCTCGCCTTCACTTTCGTCGGAGCTCTCTTCTTCCGACGATACAGTGTTCCCTTCTAGGGCCGCCTGTAGCCGCGCGCGTAGTTCGGATTTTCTTCCCGTTACCTTCAACCCCAAGCTAGCGAGACGCACTCTCAGCTCTTTCGTCCTCAGCTTCTCGAGGTCTTCCTCTCCCTCTTGACTGCGTTCGGCTCTCTGCTTGCTTCTTAGATCTCGCTGGTTTGTTGGTTCTTCGCCACGCTTCGAATCCTTAGGAGTAGATCGACCAGGTTTGCACGCTCTGTTCAACCTGGCAACCAGCACTGATCTCGCACCGGATATAGGTAGATTCATCTGTGCGAGCTTACTCCTCAGCTCCTCCAGCGTCAAATCCTCTTCACCCGACAACCGTTCGTCTTCAACGTTTGCCATTTTATTCTATTCTTTTCTACTCCCGCACAAATAGCTCCGTTAAATCGTATCGTTTCTCTGTCTTATTCAATTCCGGACGAGCCCCCACTTGTAATATCGGAATATATTAATAATGGATTGAAAATACAGATATTAGTTAGACAGAGAAACGATGTTTGATTAACAGGAAAACTAAATGCAACGCTCGTATTTACAACAAATAACTTGACAACTATTTGGTAACTCTCTCTCTCTCTCTCTCTCTCACTAGCAACTCTAACACTCGACAACACTCGCAACTCAATTCTAACGACTCTATGCTTCGACGTCTCGATCAACTCTGATTCTCGCAACACGCACACTTTTCGATTCGCCTTGGATAGCGAAACCGTCCTTCTTCTAACGCGTTTTTAAAACGCGATGGCGCTATCACTTTCTAAAAGCGTCGTCTTTACATTTCCGATGGCCACGGGCACATCCGACTGCCAGATATACAATGTATTATAAAAGTATCATTACCATACTTTTCATGAAAAGAGCAATTTTTCTTGATAACTATACTCTGTAACATAGATTGAAGTCGCTGATTTGATCCCTCTGATATCGTTGTCTTATGAGAGTCTCGCCTGGTCTTGATTGGTTCTGTTGACTCTTATCGTTGTGAAAAATCGATTCGTTGTGTACCTTTTTTGTATAGAGAATTATTTTGTGGTAGAATATAATGTTGTAATATTTGTGGTCTTTACTTTACTAATTTTGTCACTGAGCCGCTCTTTGGTTCGTTGAGCGATTCATATTCCGCATATATTCCGTACTTGCTTCGCTTGGTACTTTTATAATTTTCGCAGTTACAATAAAAAATTTAATTCTTAACAGATTAAAGATTTAACCTCTTGCTTTATAGTGTACAATAATTTTTTTTTTTTGTATAGGTTATGTGATCCATAGTTTGAGTAAGTAGTACATATATATATATATATATATATATATATTTACCTGACAAGCTTTCATTTCAATCTATATTTAAGATTAATATTTTATCAGTTTCTGTTCGTAACAACATCGAAGTAGTCAATAAGTTTGAAGAGTATAATTAAGGAAGTTATGAAGCAAGAGGTTAAGAACAAATTCTGAAAGAGGTTATGTACAACTCAGTAGTACTGCTTTACATTACTTTGCGAATTACTTTTCAAGCATAAAAATAGTTTAACAGCCACTTATAGTTACTTCCTTACCATTACATTCATTAAATTCGTTTGATTTTGTAAACAAAATAACCACGCTGACCAGTCTCTTATTTAAAATAGAATTATTTTGTCATATATCCAACAGTTTACTTTCTTTTCGTAAATATTATTAATAATTTTATCAATTTCGTATACTTCCATCCTTCGTATAAGTGACAATGAATCAGAAGAGTTTCATAGCAATATTGAACAACATACAGTCAACTACAACACCATTAGATACATCCACCATACAGTCAACTACAACACCATTAGATAACAACAATACAATAGATTATAATTTTCTACGTGTCATTGATTCATCATCATCATTTTCCATTTTTTTAGCATATGTAAAAACGTATCTGACGTAATCTTACCTCGCTCTTTGAGTACAAAAATCCATTCAAATGAAACAAAGGGAAAAGAAATAAGAAAACAAACACTCACATACGAATCTTCATTACATAACTGTATCTACTCCTCGAGGTATAATTACTCAGACACGTTACAGCGTACCTTCTTCGTTCCCTGATGGCTGATGTTGATCGTTGACGTTTATAATGAAAGAATTTCGTCAACGGCGCCATCTGGATCCCCGTTGAAAAATTAAAATAGCCGCAACAGCACCATTAAGCTCATCACTCAGAGTAGCTCTTGTTGCTGAGTCGTGGAGGAATTATTATCATCAACGACATAAACTATACCAGTTCCGGTAACGTTCTTCAGATGGTCCAGGCACTCGAACTCGCAACATCGCTCTCCAACACGGAATTTCTTGCATGTCTGTAGTAAAAAGAAATCGATCAATTGTACAGATCAATCGTCACTCGACTGCTCGAGAATTCAGGTCATCCAGAGAATAGAATAGAGACGTGGAAAAATGTAGTGCGATCATCGCAGTGGGAGGAAATAGGGGGATAGGGACCAAATGAATGAACAAGATGTTAAGGACAACTGACGATAAGTTCTTCTTTTGTCGAGAATTGCATGTTTGTGAATGGTTTGTGGGTGGTTAGGTGGAGAGAATTGAAGAGTTTGGTGGTTTCTTTTTTTTTTTATTTATTTGTTGAAATTACAATCAATTCTCGCGTTGAGAATTTTCAGTAATTTTTCTGGCGTGGCGCAGTGACATGGCTGTTTATTTACAATAAGTTAATACTTATTATAGATAGGTATAATTTACAAGTATTATAAGTAAGTGCATATGCTTAATTTGGATAATTAAATGAATCTAACGTTTAGGTCTAGCGGGTAGTGCCTCTTCAGCCTGCGAATCTGGTCCATCGTATCGAGTAGTCCAGTGATTAGGGGGTTTCGGTGTTTCTTGACTCTTTTGCTATATCTGTCGCTATATTTTGCTATTTCCTCTTTGACTGTAGGTATCTTGAGGTCGCGATGGATGGTTTCGTTGGTAACATACCAAGGTGCGTCTATTAAGGCTCTTAGCGTTTTCGATTGGAATCGTTGTAGTATTTCGATGTTGGAGTTACTTGCTGTTCCCTATAGTTGGATTCCGTAGGTCCAGACAGGTTTTATTACGGTCTTGTAGAGGGTAATTTTATTCTGTATGTTTAGTTTGGAGCGTCGGCCCGTGAGCCAATAGAGTTTTTTTAGTTTGTCCTTTAGTTGCTTTGTTTTATCTGAGATGTGTGTCTTCCACGTTAGTCTCCTGTCCAGGATCATGCCCAGGTATCGGACTGTGTCCCTGCTAGGAACTGTTGCATTGTTGATGGTGACCTGGGGGCAGGTTTGTTTTCGGAGCGTGAAGGTTACATGTGAGGATTTCTTTTCGTTGACTTTGAAGCCCCATTTGTGAAACCACTTTTCCATGGAGTCGAGACTTCGCTGGAGAGTGGATGAGGCTATTACCGGGTCTGCGTGGGTAGCTAATAGCGCTGTGTCGTCTGCAAATGTCGCTATTGTTATATCGTTTGATATAGGTAGGTCGGCAGTGTAGATGGAGTACAGTAGGGGTCCGAGGACACTACCTTGGGGTATGCCGGCTTCTATTGGGAATGTTGCGGAAGTGGCGTCTAGGCATTGAATTGTCTATTGGTTAGGTAAGATTTTAGGATGGAGTAGTAGGGGTGGGGTAGGATCTTTTTAAGTTTGTATAGTAGCCCTTCATGCCATACTTTGTCGAATGCCTGTTGGATGTCTAGGAAAACCGCTGAGCAATATTTTTTCTTTTTGAGTGTTTGGCTGATCGTATGAGTTAAGCGGTGGATTTGCTCTACTGTAGAATGATGTTTTCGGAAGCCGAATTGGTGATCTGGGAGTGTTTTCAAGTTCTCTAGGATTGGAAGGAGTCGGTTCGTGAGCATCTTCTCGAATAGTTTGGACAGGGTAGGTAAAAGACTGATTGGGCGATAGGAGCAGGTTTCGTATATCGGTTTACCGGGTTTAGGGATGAGGGTAATCAATGAGATTTTCCAGCCTTAGGATAGTGTTCCAGGCGAAGGATAGCATTAAAAATCGATGTGATGAGTGCTATCCCTTTTGTGGGAAGTTCCTTGATTGCTCTATTGCCTATTAGGTCGTGTCCTGCTGCTTTCTTGGGGTTTAGGCGACTGATTGTTTCTATAGTCCCTGCAGAGGAGAAGGGTTCGATAGGAGGGGACATTTGGAAGGGGCTGTGCAGGTATTCAGTAACGTCCGCGGCGGCTTGGGGGGAATGGGGTTTGAATACTTTTGACAAGTGTTTAGCAAACAGGTCGGCTTTTTCTATAGGGCTTCGCGCCCATCCACCTTGCGGACGGCGGATAGGTGGGATTATTTGTGGGAGGCGTGTGAGTTTCCTGGAGGCCTTCCATAGTGAGTAGTTGGCGTCGGCTGTGGGGGATAAGCTGGCGAGGTATTTATGGAAACAGTCGTTTTTATAGTTTCTTAAGGTTCTGGATAGCTTTCTAGTTGCGTTGTTAAGTTTGCGTTTGTCCTCCGGTGTTCTATGGGTCTGCCATACTCTTCTTAGTCTACGTTTTTCTGCTATTTTTTTTAGTATGTATTGGGGATATTCTTGTTTGCTGTTAGATGGCTTTGTCGGTGTGGAGAGGCAGATTGCGTTTATTATGCTCGTATTTAAGTATTCCGTGGCTGCTTCGATATCTTCCTTTGTTTTTAGTGGGGTGAAGGCTGAGGTTGAGTGTGTAAAGACTTCTCTGAAGAGCTGCCAGTTGGTGTGTTGGTTGTGAATGGAGCCATTAGGTGTATTCTCGATGATTGTTGAACTGACTGTTGCTATCACGGGAGAATGATCAGAGGAGAGATCAGCCGAGGAGTTGATCTGGACGTGTCTTGATGGGATATTTTTAGTTATGAAGAAGTCGAGAAGGTCGGGTATTTTGTTGGTGTCAGTGGGCCAGTATGTGGGTTCGTATGTGGTGAGGTAGTTGAGGTTGTTGTTTGTTATGCTGTTTAAGAGGTTTTTGCCTCTTGCTGTAACCAGTCTGCTGCCCCATTGGATGTGCTTGGCGTTATAGTCTCCTCCAACTATGAATCTGTTGCCCAGGGTGTCCAGGAAGTTATCAAAGTCTTCTTTGGCGATGGAGTGTCTGGGAGGGCAGTATACTGCTGAGGTGGTGATTGAGCCATGACAGTCTTCTATTGCTACGTTTGTTGCTTGGAGGTAGTCTTTCTGGAATGATGGGAGTTCGTAGTGCTTAATACTTGCTTTGATTATTATTCCGGTGCCACCGTGGGCCTTTCCGCTGGGGTGTTGGGTATGGTAGAATTTGTAACCATTTATTTTCAGGTAGCTCTTGTCGGTGAAGTGGGTTTCCGACACGAGCATTACGTCGATTTGCTGGTGTTTTAAGAAGAGTTCTAGTTCAAGTTTGTGTTGCGCTAGACCGTTGGCGTTCCAGAGTGCTATGCGCCTTGGTTTTATTTTGAGTCGGGGCGTGCTAATTTTTCCACGATGAGTGTTAGTAGCGATAGCAAGTGATTTATTTGCTCCGATTGTTTCTCTATTAGCTTTTCAAGCCTTGAGGAGTTGTCTGTGTTTGGTGGGTTGGGGTCACTGTTTTGGGGAAGGTTCCTTTGGCTGTTCGGGTTATTTTGGATGCCTTGTACTGCTTGGGCATAGGAGGTTGAGGTGGAGATGAATTTGGTAGGACTGTGCGTTTGGTTGGTTGAGGGGGTTGGGGTAGTCGTGAATTTCGGCGGGCTGGGTGTTTGGTTGGATACCTCTTTTGCTCTGAGCTTAGGGTACCTGTTCGTGTATAGTGTTTTATATGCTGGGCAGCCTTTGTAGTTGGCAGGGTGGTCCCCTTGGCAGTGGATGCATTTCGCTGGGGTTTCCGGTGATTTGGCGCACTGGTCAGTGGAGTGAGAGCCTGCGCATTTAACGCAGCGGAAAGTATGGTTGCAGTATTTCTGCGTATGACCGTACCTTTGGCACCTTTTGCACTGCACTATTTCTTTTTTCACGAGCGGTGGTTCGATCTTTACTATCGCGTTCATTAGGCGACTGATGTTATATATTTCCTTATTGTTCGGTTTTTGTTTAATGTCTAGGAAGAATAAGGATAACGGGTCTTTCGAGACTCTATGCCTTATATTACTTACGTTGACGACTTCGTGGCCGAGTTTTGAGAGTTCGTATTTTAGTTCGTCTATGTCTGCTGAGTGGTGTATGTTTCGTAGGACCACCCGGAAAGGCCTTTCCTGTTTGAGTTGGTAGGTGTGGAAGTTGGCGTTCAGGGTCCTGAGTGTCTTGGTGAGTTTTCTGTAAGCTTCTGGGTTCGTCGGTAGTATTTTTACTTTATTGTTGCTTATCTTAAGGTTATATTCCTCCTTGCTGATATCTCTCTCTAGGGACTTGATCATTGTCTGTATGTCAATGACGTCGTCCACAAATATTGGTGGGGGAGGGGGGATTCTCTGTGAGTGTTGGTTTGGTGGCGGTTCTACGATTTCCATGGCGTCGTTTGAGGATTCCAATACGGCGAACCTGTTGTGTGTGTTTATTTGCGTTGCTGTTTCTATTTTCCTTTTCTTTGTAGTGTTAGCGTCGTTAGTGCGGAGAATTCTGCTACACTTCTGCCACGGGGGGGGGGGGTAGCACGGGGTAGCTGCGAGTCTGCTCCGGAGAGCCTGGTCGCGGTTCCTGGGCCATCATCGAGCTAGTTAATTCGGAATGAACAACTAGTCGTGAGGCTGTGAGGCTAGTATTCGGGTTGGGGTTAGGTTCGTGGGATTTTCTTCTCCCTAAAGGGTAAGGGACACTTAGCTGTGTTCTCTTTCGACGGTTGGGCGACACGTGTTGTTTTCGGACTACGCTGGGCACTAGAGACACGTCTGCACGCTTCGGCACTCCACAGCGAACATGTGGTGGCACTCGACCATGGAACTTTCCAACGGCTTCGCGACACAAAGCGCTATACCTTCAAAGCGTAAAGCCGACATGCCTAATGTACCATCGATATCCCTACAGTTCTTTCGCCGAATATTCGGAAGAATGCATACGCGGCAACCGTTGCGGACATCTAATAAACGCGTGCGTAGTGGAGATATCGAGGGGCAACAAAGAAAAGAATCCATTTGGTTTCGAATCAAAGATTCATTCTGCCCCGAGCTGCGGAGTGCGAAAGGTTAAGCGTCATAGCGAAGCAAACGCAATTAGAGATACGTGATTATTGACTCTTGATAGTTAATCGTTAATCGTTAATTGTTGTTCATCGTTAATCGTTAATTGTTTTTGATCGTTCATCGTTAATCGTTAATTGTTGTTGACAGTTAATCGTTAATTGTTGATCATAAATTGTTGACTGTTGATTGTTAATAATTTAACTTTTTTGTTGAACATCAGGAGTATTTCTTTCTTCACCCACTATCCACCTCACATCGTTATTCTACATACGGAAGGCAAGATTGATATCAAGTTCGAAGGACAGACCGCAGATGTCTGGTCTCTGCTATTACCACGAGACCTTTCGAGACCGCGCAAGGAAGTGCCGGGCCCCTTGCAACTGGACCCAGTGAAACGAGACCAGCCGTCCGTAAACGCGGCATGTGGCGATGGCTTTAGTATCCCGTCGCATTTTCGTGACGGACAGGGCACCAAGGATCTCTTTCCTCGTGAACACCGGTGTCAATATAAACGTATACCCGTGCAACAAACTACGCGGATCCGCGAACAAAGATACGTACGAGCTGTTCGCGGCGAATCGAGTGGTCGAAGCAAACCGAAAACGCCTTTCGCGAGTCAAAACGCGTCGTCTCTGACGCCACAATGTTAGTGTCACGACCGGCATACTTCAAATCCGATGGACTGACGATGGAGATAAAGATGTGGCGGCACTCGGCGACAATCGGCGGCAATATCGCTGAAGTGTCTAATGAACCATCAACATCCCAACGGTCCTTCCGCCGAAGGTTCTAGAAGAAAGAGCACGTGGCAACGGTCGCGGACGCCTACCAAATGCAAATGCATGGTGGGGATGTTGAGGGATGACAAAAGAAAGTAATCGGATTCGATCGAAAGTCAAATCATAAGAGCTTCAGTCTTGGAAAGTCACGCCTAGAGTTTGGAAGTGGATTGTAAAGTGAATTGTTGTTAGAAAAAAAATAAAGTTTCTTTTTTTTATTTTTCACCTCAAATTTCTTTTTTTATTTTGTTATTTTACGTGACATTAGCGCATCCGGTATCGGCAACAGCGCGTGAACGACAAATGGCAACCGCTAGGATTCGTTACAAAATCTTTGTCTCCCGTGCGATTAATTCTGTATTTGGAATAATTTTAAATATATTTGACAATATCAAGTATCAACTCGTCACGTCATTATTTAAATCATCTACCACAAATCCAAAAACAGAATAAGGAAAACAGAGAAAAGAACAAATACAAAATTAAGTTGCTAACATGTTTTTCTATAATAATATTTTAACATCAATATTGTAATACGCAATGTGAAAATGAAAAAATTGGAAGCAACCGAACTACGGATGAAACTAAATCACTTCGCTGCTTGTAAAGATAACTTTTAGTGTTATAAACATAAGTCAAGTAGCAAAGAGCATAAATTGAATTTACCCAAACTCTTCTTGAAATCTGACAAAATGATTCTTTATTTTGTCAAAAAAATCTTTACGTATTTTCCATTCCCATTCGTCGCTTTTTTCAGTGACGTGTTTATCGCTACGTCGAAACTCCGTCGGGTAGCAGTTAATTTCATTTAAAGTAGAAAACTATTCAGAAACGTGTATACGTTACACAGCAACAAACCAGTCACCCTGTTATTACCTCGTTCTCAACAGTTCAAATTTCAGGGACAACCGACTACTTAGTATCGACCCAGTACGTCATATTTACTCGCCAAAAGTATTGTAAACGAAAATTGTAACCAGACGTGCCGTTAGTAACTACCATTTTTCGCGAAACTTCTTTTTCATTTGGCGGAAATTTAAACAAACCCCGAAACACCGTGGCGTTTTGCAACTGTCTTTAATCCTTTAAGATAAAAAAGATTGACGCAAAATTTTGACGGGATGAAATTTCACGATATATTCAGGTGAAACGATGCGAAATTAGAGCGAAGCTTATAATGGGAATATAGTTTGCTTGTCTGTTGTCATAAAATGAGATATGCAGAATATATTAAAAAATAGAGTATATGTAATGCGAAACTTTATATTATTCATGTTATTATGGACAAAATATCACAATATGTTCATATATTTAAATCTCCTCCGAAAAAGATTATTGTATGTAGAACACAGTTTAACTGTATTTTGAATTCTTGTTTATCAGATCACAATTGATAAGTTGATATTAGGATGATTATCCTCATTTGAAACAATTTTGTGACTGTTACTTGTCAATATACTTTATATCTTATGTACATTTTAAATATAGTACGCAAACTCGAAGTTGCAAGGAACATTAATAAAAATTCAATATTTCAATAACGCCTTTCATGATTATAATTAAATATTTTTTCAAAATGTCGCATCAGTGTTACATCTAGCACCCCCTCCCCCACACACAAAAGTTTACCAATTTATAATATATGTACTAGTAGATTGACAAGTTACGATTTACAAGTTATATAGAATTCTATTTTATGATTTTATAATTTTTCGTTAAATAGAATAATCAAATAACTTGCAATTAGTAAAATTTCATTTGTTTTATCGTCAAACTTGTGCAAGGGAACATATTAATGCTGGTAACTTTAGTGACTTGCAAAATTTCAATAGTGCAAGACAGGCCAGATATTCAATTGCAATTGGTTGCTATCCATATTTTCATCGGTCTTACAATAACCTTATGTTATCAATTATGAATTAAAAAGTTAATGAAATCACAACTCACCCAAGGCCAATGGGTATGACTTCTTTTCGAAGATCGATTGATATCTCGAGTTTGTTGTTTGAGATATTCAGTTACCACAAGACAAAAACACCACTCCATTACAGCCGACGTAAACAAAACATGACAGATTCTTCCAATTCTCGGACAACAAACATAGGCTTACATACTTACTGTTTTAAAGTCACAGTCTGTCGTTGAACTTTCGCCAAGTAACTTGATACGTACATATACACGTCCCTCGAAATCAGTTTTCGACGAAAATACATACGTGACATGTTATGTTGCAACCGAACGTGAATTTCTCGCGGGAAATAGCCTGATATCGTTTATTTATGCGTCTCTCAAATACGAATTTTACTATACACTTCGTTTAAGGCACGCCATTTTGCAAAACGATTATCGAAAGATTACTGCTTACATCGAGATCAAGAATAGATTCGCAGGAAGCTGGATGCCGCGATTTCTTCCCGCGCTTTACTTTCTTCCGAAGTTGTGTGTTACGCCGGGCGACCCTCTGCCTGGCCCAGGTCACACACCGCGGGCCAGACGGACACCAGATGTCCGCTCTTCCGTACGGCGTACCCTCAATAGCCTTAAGTATCTTCCATAAATCTCAGGAATTTCCTAGTAGAGGTCCTTCAAACCAAACAAACGTCTGTTTCCGAAGAATTTCTAAAGACTCTTGTCTACCACGGCGTGACAAGGGAAAGTTAGTTTTTCTCACGTATGCTGCAACTTTCCTCCCACTAACCACTTTCTCTCGAGGGCGGTTAAGACCCTTCGTTTAACCAATTAAAAACGAAGACTATTTCCCTCACTCTTCTAACTAAAATCGTCACCAACAGATCCGATGGACCCGTGCGCTAGACACACCCACCCTTAGCTTTCCTCCGACACAGCATCGTCACTCAACTTCACTTCTTCTACATCGTTGGAAAAGTCAACTACTAAGTCTACCGCTAATGCCCATCGTGCAGTCTAAGCATAACGCGAGAGTCGGTCTCGGTATTGTCGAGCCTACATTTCCTCTCCTAAATATCTTATAGTGCTACGTCCACTAATACATTGAATCCAATTACAAGAGCCCTGCTCTAACGTACATATCTATCTCATCTTCGTGCGATAAGTGATTATCTCTCTATCTATGCTCATCAGTGTAATCTAAGTGTTGGAAATATATAATTTATAATTCTGTGAATCACAGTGTTATACAAACTCAATCACCCCTATTATCTCACTGGAAATCAAGTCGTGGTGTCGATTGTTATAATCGTAACGGGAATTTACGACTCCCGTTGACGTCTCTCCTAACGACTACGTCTCCCCGCGATTGGTCGAATAAACATTGTGATTGGTTGATTTCCTGCTGCCATATTCGGTTTCGCCGAGAATCGTGAACACGTACGCTGGAAGCAATGCGGGGTAATTATTTAATTTATTTCATAAAGCAATGCGGGGTAATTATTTAATTTATTTCATAATATTATTTAACATATATCGTGAAAAGTTCTGAATATTCGGATTCTTCTGTTATCGTTTCATCGTATGTTAGCATTATCAGCTCGCGATATCGAATTGACAAACAGAATTTTTCT